>NW_026068161.1:152689-228326 GCF_014885135.2 Alexandromys fortis
AGAAAGAAAGAAAGAAAGAAAGAAAGAAAGAAAGAAAGAAAGAAAGAAAGAAAGAAAGAAAGAAAGAAAGAAAGACAGACAGACAGACCAATCATGAACAACCACAACTGCATCATTACATTCATACAAAATGTACAAAATGAACCTCTATGGCAGCAGAGAGTGTGCCAGTGGTGACTTAGGGAGAAGACAGAAGGCCAGGAGACGAGCAGGGCAAAGCTGAAGAGTAGCAAAGCTGCTCTGGATCTAAGATGGACTGGCTCTGGCTATACTAATCTGTGAAACTCACTTTGAATGGGTGTGTTGCATGTGTAAGGAGAATGTGTTGGAAAATGCCACAGCTGCTTAGAAAAAGTATAGTGCAACAAATTTTATTTTTAAATATAATTCTAAATTAAATAAGCATATCTAAGAGCTGAATACATATACAAATATTATCCTTTCACTAAACAATTATGAGAATTTTTAGAACAAAGGCTCAAGAAAATAATATTTAAAAACTCAGTAACATGATTTGTCTGAGATCATTAAAAGCAGAGCATTAAAGGCCGGAATCATTGCATCATTACATACAGAATCAAGAACTGAGACCTATGTGGTCTCAAACACCCATACCTTGAAAGAAAGAGGGAGGGAGGCCATGGAGGGAGGCAGACAGGGAAGGAAGGAGGGAGAGAGAGACCCTTTTATTGAAGAGGCTTCCTGTATTTTGCAGGTATAATTAGTGGCACCAAGAAGAACACATGCAACACGATGCAGCCCAGAAAGACCAAAGACTCTCACATCCTGATGCCCCGCCCACCTCCACATATATGCCAATATGGTCCCCATGACTTTAGTATCTGTTTAAAACAAGTTTGTTGACAGGTGTCTTAAAGAACAACCCTATCTATCACTGAAAATGCCAAGCCCACATCTTTCTCCCAATGGACCTCCATTCACTCGTTTCCTAACATTCTATTTGCCTGGAGTGTGTGAAGAGTTGACCTAGAACAAACCTATGAAGCACAAACAGCTACTACAGAAATCACAAGGTGTTACTGAAAGTAGTGAACACGAAGGCTTAAGGCAGTTCAAAGAAAAAACTGCTCTCCCTTTATCCCTCCACCCCTTTCTTCGTTCCTCAATTCCTGTATCCAATACCACCAAAACCACTGAGAAATAAGCCAGCAAACCCCCATGAAAATGTAATGTTCTTGTCTGAGGTGCACTCGGAAGAGGCTGTCGGAAGGAAGCCTAAGAAAGGAAGAGCTGGGTTATCAATTCTTTCAGGCTGCTGTAGTGTTACTTTAATCCTAACTATTATTTCTAGGCTCAAATTACATTAAGACTTTAATTATAAGCTATTTTTCTTCTATTCTCAACACACAGTGGAGGGAGTCTAATATAATTTGGACAGAGCGAATATTCAAACATTAGTTCTGCTCTCTATAATCGTTTTAAGTGGGACAGAGGAAACAGAGAGAGGTATGACATGATTTAAGAATGTTACATGAAGTAAATGTGTACAGAGCCCATCACTCTCCACACAGTGAAGAGTCTCACAAGCAGAGTGAAAGCCTCCCGCAGCCCTGAGTTCACACGAATTCCTGTCCAAATGAACTGACACCAGTGTGTCTCTGAAGAGAACACTCAGCCTCACATTGATCATCCAGGTAAGCTGTGTCCTATTGTTATAAATCTAAGCACCCCTCCATCCTGCTACAATCTTGGCGGTGGGGGCAGTGATTCCTAAGAGTCAGCTGTCACACTTAGAAAAAGAATGGCTTTCCTCATCATGCCATAAACAACATATTTGAAGGCTGTCCGTAACTCGGAGATAGCACGCTTCAAACTGTTAATAGTGACAGCATCTGACTGCTGCTGAAGCCAGTTTATATTCACTCCTGAGCCCTAAATGTGACTTTGTGGGGATAGAGGAGTCTTGAGAAAGTCTAAGAAAACTCCAAATATAACTATCTTTTCTTTCAATCTTTTAACATATACTAAATCTTTTCACCTCTCATACTTTATTTTCAGTAATTTGAACTGTCTCAAAAAAGGAAGGGAAAGCCTCCAAAAACAGTGTCCTTCTAGCTAGAAAAGACAGAAAATATCTCCACTTTCTATTCAATGTTAAGGTTTCAAAGAATAAACAAACACCTTGCACATTATTCCACTTGGAGCAGAGATTGTGTAACAGCTGGTGCTAACACTAATATAAAATATCTTCTTTTGACTCACGATTTCATATGGCCATCTGGCAAATAAGAGCCTACTTTCTGTAACCTCCTCAGAAATCCTCCCCAGTACTACCTCTCTTTACCTGCTGGAGTAAAGAACAGAGCAAAGACATATAATGAGCCCCCTATCTGTACAAACTATTAAATGGAAAAGCCCAGATCCATTACATTTTCATTCCCCTGCCTTTCTGAGCAGGAACTATCCCACTGTGTGGCACAACCACTATCAACCCCAAACATTCTCACCTAAAAGACAGAGAGAATTTAGGGTGAACCAAGTATGAGTGACTTCAGTCCAGAAATACTGGTCCACTGTGTTCCAGAATGACAGACACATATCACTACAGACACTGCTGCTCTGATTCAATATGGGTTACTGCGCAATCCTGACTGTGCTCACTTGAGCATTTTACAGCTAAAGAACAAAAGAAGAATCACGTATCAACACTACTTCCAAATACAGTGGAGGGGACAGACTGGAGGCTACAGTGTAGGCAGTGCTATAACAGGTTTCAGAGACTGTGTGACAACAACACTCTACTTTGGGGTTGTAGAAATCAGTGGCATGAGGTTAAATACTGAATGTAAGCTCTGAAGGGAAATAAAGACAGTCCAAGGTAACTTTGGCTCTGACGCTGTAAAATTGTAACTCTATAATCATATCCCAATGGGTCAATCAGCCTAGCCTTGCACTATCCTCAAACAGATTTGTTTTGTTTTTCTGGGAACTTCAGCCTTCTCAGTTACCAAATGCTATCAGTGTTAACAGTATATAGTGATAGCTGTTCTACTATGATAGTAGTATTATTGACTACTGCTCATCTCTCACTGTGCCATGTGTGTTCAATATTAAGCATGGTACCTTAATCCTCCTGGCTTTTAGATAGTGTTAGTCACTATGGGCTCTCCTCCAGGTCTACTACCTACATTACCTAAGGTAAGAGGAGCAGAGGAAACCAACTCTTTTTATCAAATTCTGAATTAAGTTGAAATAACGTAAATAAAATAAAGGGCCAGTGTGAAGGCTCAGGAGATAAAAGCACCTCCCAAGCAAGCCTGATGATATAAATTCAATACCCCAGTGGTGTCAGGAGAAACGATTCCTGAAAGCTGTCCTCTGCCCTCCACACACCATGACACATTCATACACCTGCTTGCATGCAAACTTCACACACACATGCAAAATTAAGAAAATTTAACAAAAATAAATTGCAATTGTAGATGATCAAAACCTAGTCTAGCCTAGTCTATACTGGAGCAGTACCCCAAAACACTGTAACAATGTCAGAATCCTGATGCATGGTATTATACTCACCTTCACCAAGAAACCTCTACACTTGCCTGTCTTCATTACACTAAACTGGTTAATGGTTTATGTTCCTTCCCTTGGGGCCAAAACTTTAACTTGTTCCTAAAAAAAATATTGCCTATTTAAAAACTTCTAAATCTCAACTTGCTGATTAGTTTGAATTATACAATGTAAATTAATCTATTCAGCAAGTCTTGGGCCTGAAATTTGGTAAGTATAATCTCCACTGATTAAGTTAAACTATGCTCCAGTGGAAGATAGTGTCTGTATAGTTCAAATCCCCAAGGCACATGTGTCCAGTTCCTATGTTTTTCTAAAAAAACAAAAACAAAAACAAAAACAAAACAACAATAAAAACATGCACCACTCATTGTCTCAATAATTTGCTTGTGTTCTTTCTTAATGCCCAGAACAACCCAAAGGACAGACAGTATTAACATGTGTAGACAGAAGTTTCTGTCCTATCCAGTCCCGCAGCTGTTCAGTTCCAAAGAAACAGAGGCTTATATTAATTAAGGCTTATAATAACTAATTATATAAACTGTTTGGCCTATTAACTTAGGGTTATTATTAACTAGCTCTTACAACTTAAATTAACCCATAATTCGTGTCTATGTTTAGCCACGTGACTTGGCACCTTTTCTCAGTTAAGGTATCCTCATCTTGCTTCCTCTGCAAGCAATTCCTCTGGATGACAACTGTGTCTCTGCCTTTCCTTTTCCCAGAATTCTAGTCTGCTTGCCCCACCTACACTTCCTGCCTGGCTACTGGCCAATCAGCATTTTATTAAACCAGTACAAGTGACAAACCTTTACAGTGTACAAGAGCATTACCCTACAGCAATCATGATCAAACTCAGATCACAGCTAAATTTCTTAATCCCCAAAACAACGCAAAGGATAAGCAGCATTATCTTCATCAAACTAAGATCACAGTTAAATGCACCTTAGGAACTAGAAAGCTATGATTTCACATGCTAAGTAAGTTTAGTAACAATTTTTGTAATGTCAAACTGATACAAATTTGACATTTATTATTTAAAAAGGTAAATCATATACATTTTATTAAAACATTTCCAATTTTCAAAAAAGCCTAGCTCACAAGTCAAATTAGCTGACAATCACAAATGCAAATTAGCCCTTTACTCAGCAGCCACCACCTCTCATATCCAACTCATCTTCATTGCCACAACTAATGATCTAACTGATCTTCCCAAATCCACAGCTTTATCTATACAAATCTGAACATTTTCATGGTACAAAAGGCCTTCATAGCCACCCACTGTCAGATGTATTGACCAGCCAAACTCCTGATTAAATGATAACTTATAAACACTGCTGTCAGTAATGACTATGCTATATCTTAGCAATGGGGAAACTGATGTTGCATGCAAGCATGGCTTACTGTTTCTGTTCCTAGTGCGGCAACCAACAGGCTTTTCCAAAAGGGAAGGAAGAAAACCAAAAAGGTAAGTGCAGTTTGAAAAGAAATCGGACAGCATCCATGAGACAAGCTGGCATGAACTATGGAAGTTAAATTTGGTTTGCCTGAGGTTCAGAGAGTTCATGCATATTGCAAAAATGAAGTTAAAACAGCACTGGGACTTTTTAACCACGGGGGGGGGGGGGGGTCTAACACTACTAATTTACTTACAAATTATAAGCTTTCCCAAGCTGAATCCACCCTTCTAAAATGAAGGGTATACTCAACCAACTATCTTTAATCATAAGACTTCTTATATTGTCAAAAAGATTTAATCAGTTTTCCTTCAAAACTGAGAAAAATGTTAAAATGAGAAAATTTTTAAAAACTGCCTAATTTCAAATAAATTCAAAACAAAGTAAGCTATTGGAACACATACATGTCAGATGGAAAAATCAGCAACACCAACCTATTATTACCTACCTGTACGCCAGTTTCCACCACTGTGGCATACATGCAGTTTACACTCTCCCCCTTTCAACTCAACAGATACTTTATTTAGCATGTAGTTCACTCTACTGTTCTACACACAGGAAACTATAAATAAGTGTTGGCCCAAGAGTTCAATGAGAACCCAGTCTAGCAGAAGTTGAGTAATAACTGAAAAGATAGGATCTCACTGTCCTCATACTGTGTATTAATTATACAGCGCTTTTCATGTATCTTCAGGTCTTTGATATTCCTCCCACAAAGACATGGAATTTAAATCCTGCATTAGATAAGTATAGGAAAAGAAGACCACTAACTGTTTAGTGGAGAAACCAAACAGTCACAGCCCAAACCACATGATCCATAACTGTCACTGTGTGCCCGGAACCATTGTCCAGGATGGGAGCAATGAGGAAGACGGTTTCACCACTTCCTCTACCAAATCCAGATCTCAACACACCATGAGAAAACAAATAAACCCAAAGTGGCAAACATACAAAATAACTGATAAAAATAAATGTGTCAAGTTCAGGAAAAGGAAGAAAATATACAAAGTAGAGGACACCAGAGATACAATGACTAAATGTAATGCACTATCCTAGACTAGACCCTGTAACAGGTAAAGGACAGAGAAAACTTGAGGGAGAAAACCTGGAGAAATCCAATTAGAACCTATAGTTTAGCTTTTGGTAATATACCAGTAATTTCTCATTTGAATGGGCTCAAGAGCCGTTAACTTGCTGACCATGTCGTGTGGGGACCAGGGATAACACAAACAGAAGCATGACCCTGTATGATCTTTAGATGTAGCCATTACTACCTGTAACTCCAGCACTCTTGGAGATTCAGGCAGGAATATCAAGTTCAAGGCCAGACTGTGCTATACAGTGAAATGCTGTCTCCAACACTCCCACCCCAACAACAGAGAGTCAGAAATAAAGAGTATCTCCATGTAGGGAAAAAAAGAAGATATGATATCAAGAAAAGATGATTAAAGGCTATACTAGGAATGTACTATCTTTGCAAGCTCTGTAAATCTAATTTCAGAATAACGGCTTTCAATATATGTAATCTGGTGATCACCACTGTTGAATAAACTTGTGATCTGTGGGAGCATGCGGCCAGGGCTTGTCTCAGGACTATGTGTGTACGGCCTGGGATAATATCTAAACTGGAATAGAAGCAGGAGTTAGTAGAGGGGATCCCTATTTAGGAACAAGGTAGACTTTGCATTTGTATGGTAAACAAGTGCCTCAGTACAACTGGAAGAATGAGAGAAACAAGATAAGAGGAACCACCTGTCTTCAAGACCCAGCTGAATCCCAGGTAGACCAACCAACCACACCAACCACAACCTCTTGCCAGAAGGATATCCTTTACTCAACCATGTCTCCCATCTGTCATTTCGTCCCAACCATGTCCTGAGAGCATCTTACCTCTGGCAGTAGAGAACTGGAAAGATTATGAAATCTGAAACCTTTTCCCCCTGGTTTTTTGTAGTTGTGCTAGGGATCAAGCCCAGGACCCCAATGTGTGTAGGTCAAACATTACCAGTAAGAAAGTCTTATCAGTGTTCATAATGCTTTAGGAATTTCAGATTTTGGATTATTATGTAAGTTTATTTACAAAAGACTCCAGATATTCTGACTTGTGAAGAGTATCTAAGTACCCATTACGTTTTCTTAGAATAAATACCAATAAATCTAATTCCCAACCTGGGTTTCCATAAACATTTCAAATGTCAATTGTAAAGACCAGAAGGCAAAGTCTTAGTATAGTCATGGAATTAAAGAGTGCACGACCATCCTCTGGGGTTCTGAATAACAGCACCTTGTTTCCCATAGAAAAAAATTCATTAAGCAACATTAGCCCAGTGCAGGGTCTCTACACTGTTCTTCCTCTCCTCTTGGCTCTGCACAGTAGCTCTGTCTATCTATTCACAAAGGATCTGCCTCTGTAGCCCAGGCTACCCTGGTACTCATAACCTACAACCAACAGTGATCCTCTTGCACCAGCCACCCAAGTTAGATCTTCTTATCCCTCAGGTGTCATCTGGCTGTACCTTTCAAAAGGATCAGCCCCACAAGTACATTTGTTTAGCTCTTCTATTTAGCACACTGCTTATTTTACAATCTAATGTTTTCTGTTCCATTTGACTATGGAATCCCTAAACATAGTAAAGGGGTACTAGTAAACACTCACTGAACAAATCAATCAGCTCAACAAGCTGCAAAACTGTATCTGAGATGGTGTAACTGAGAAATAGCATCCTCTTTCTATTTTTAGGTTTGGGCTCTGTTTGAAGCTATCCTTAAAGTATCAGCTCACATTTGCACGGCACTAACTGTTCCACATTCTCTATGTATTTTAAATGATCTAAACAATTCTCTACAATTACCAAATCTAAAAACACTAAATACTTCATTTCAGTAAAGATGATATTGTTACTCCTAAATATATGAACCTCCTGGCCTATTACCAATTGCTTTCATTTACTACACCCATCTGCTCTTTGACACCATCATCACGGGTATTTTTATGAACTATTTTAAAGGAGGGGATAATGAACAAAACCTAATTCTTCCTTTTTCTGGACTCTATCAGGCACTGGAGGTAATAAGCCTCCAGCTCCACCTTATGTGATCTTCCATCTCTCTAGTGTTCACCCATGATTATTTCATTCGAGCTCTCCTCTTCCTTCTGATGTCCTTCTGTGAACCACAAAATGCTGGTCTCACACCACCACACCTACGCTACAGAATAAAGACTGACTACCGGGGCTGGAGAGATGGCTCAGAAGTTAAGAGCATTGCTTGCTCTTCCAAAGGTCCTGAGTTCAATTCCCAGCAACCACATGGTGGCTCACAACCATCTATAGTGAGGTCTGGCACCCTCTTCTGGTCTGCAGGCATACACACAGAGAGAACATTGTATACAAGATAGATAGATAGATAGATAGATAGATAGATAGATAGATAGATAGATAGATAGATAGATAGATAGATAATTTAAAAAAAGACTGACTACTACTTCAAAACTATACTTCATTTTCAAATATTCTAAAATCTGACTCTACCTACTATTTTTTCAGTCTACTCCAAAAGTAAATCTCTGCTTCAACCAACAGATCTTCCCATTCTATGCCTGTATCACATGTTCTCAATCTATGTGTAGCTAGAAGTTTCCTTCGTCCCACAAGATCCTCTTTCTTGAGTCAACAAGTTGTATATGACAAGTTAAATAAAATACAAACCTACTTTCAAAAACAAGAGTATCATACCTCTTGGTAAGCAATCTCTCCAATACTCAAGTCTTTTACCTATTTTTAATTTTTCCTCTTTTTTTCTGATAAGAGAAACTAAAAGTAAGACTGGGTGTCAATTCCACATAGTCCTTTTACTAAAGGAAAAAAAAATCAAGGATTTACATTTTTGAATATTTTTAACCAGACTTAAGTTACAAGGGGAAAGGGAAAACTTAGGGGTAAATTTATAGCAGTTATAACAGGGTATCAAAACAATAATAATTAGTGAGAATGTGAACAAATGTACAAAGTGTATTACATATAAAAGTTAGAATATTGATGAATGATTATCATTACTACCATGCTAGTAAAAGTTATCTTAAATTATTCAGTTTTTCCCGTCCTTCCGTCACCACTCAAAACGCTTTTCCAAGTTAAAAAAATTGCTTTAACATATATCAAAGAAACTGTTGAATATTAGCGAAAAGACTATTTCTGTAATAAAGAAAATCAGTAGAAGGAAACTCTGATGGTTTTGATGAGTAAAATTTTCATTTACTGACATTAAGCTAACTGAAGTTTAAACATTTCAGGTTCAAAGGCAAAGCAAGACAATTTATCAAGCAAATTAAGTTCTGTGATTATTATAATTCAGTCATTATGGCTGAAGCGGTTAAAAATCATTCCATAAGTTCTTGAAGATGTTCATCAAAACCACTTAGCACTTGGGGAGGAAGCTGAGAGCAGCAGTACCTTCTCGACTGTTTTAAATGCATATATTTATATCAAACAATAATTAATTGAATTATACCAGTCATCCTTACAGCATTCCCTACCATATGAAGTGTAATTATGATCTAAGCAGAAATTGAAAAGAAGGTCAGACGAACTTGATATTCAGTGGCTTTCATGTCTTTGTGGAATGGTTCTCTTGTCATAAGGTTCCTCTAGCTGTTGAACTTGACCTCCTCCAAATTTTGGCTTGGCCAGAATCTTTCTTTTTTAAAAACAAAAATAAAAACAAAACAAAAACAAAAAACCTCTTTGCAATGAATGAAATTGTGGTCTAAATCACACAATGACAAGAAACCTTAGCAATTTAAAGAGACAAGCCTTGGAATAACTGTGATCAAAGTATCAAGCAGCCTAATAAAACCCAGGTGGCCTGGCCTTATCATAGATGGTCCTCATTACCACACTGCACTATTTAACCTACTTCCTGGTGTCAACAACAGCTTTCTGTTATTAATTCCTCCCAGTTATGGATCTGTTTAAGTTTCCATGTTTTTTGATAACTCTTTTTGCAAAAAGAAAAAAAAAAGTACAGTAAAAAAGAGTGGATCTAATTTTGAATGTTTCAGAACTGAGCATGGTTGGTAAGCCTCAGAAACCACAGTGGCTTTGTACTATTAGCCATCTATTCAAGGCTATGTTAATTCCTAAGGAGGTTCCAGATGAGCATGGTTAGCACAGTTTAGTAAGGGCTCACATGTTTTATGATAATAACAAGAAGCTGCAGTATAAAAAGCAAACATAAGCACAAAAACCTGTTTAACAATCCCGAAGATTAAAAGAGATGTCTCCACTAACAAAAGTGTCGGCTTACTCCAAATACAACTTCATCATTAATTCAAAAAGTTCCCCAGCGGTACAACTGGTGAGATTTGAAGTGATTTTCCCATCTGTATGTCCTGCTGACTTCTAAAACGGGACTTAAGTATCTTGGGAAATTTGCTTTAGAGAAAAATTTGGCTCCAAAAAGGTTTCATTAAAGTGAAGCTAAAGTGTCGGTGGTCATTACATCTACCTCAACATTTGAGCCAAAGATGGCAGCAGCGAAGACTGTATTTTAAAAGGGAAGAAATTGTTTAATCTGCTTTCTTTCACCAGCTCAACCCCCGCGCCTAAAACAGCGGTAAAAACAAATTCCTAGGAGGAGTCCGTGCTGGAACAGAGTGAAGGGCTGGCTGAAGAACAGTGAAGTCGTGCGCTGACGGCCTTTTCGTCTAGCTGTGTGTCTGTCTCAACCACAGGCTCCAGGACATCCAAAAGGGATGACTGTGATAGCTGTTCCCGTTACAGACCTCCATTTTACACAGTGACTTCATGGACACAAAGACAGCTGCCACGGCTCAGTGTGCTGTGAGTGGCACCCAGTGTTCACAGAGATTCCTTACAGCTGAGGGACCCATTTCCTTCCCGGGCTTTCTTTTCTTTCATTCTGTTTGCCCAGATGGCAGAAGTAGCAGATTGGAAGCATTGCACAACATATCACTTAACCATACTGTGTCCTCAGTAAAGAAGGAAATTCACATGACAGGCTTTCTCAGTACTGTCTGTTTAAGTCATCTGCAAAGCAATGTATTCTAGAAAAGCCTGTGCCATCAGACAGTCAACTTATACTAAGTAAAACCATCCATTCAAGCTATTTGGAAATGCAGTTCGTGGCATTTAATAAGAACTCACCCTACTCAGCTCAATCTATACTCCAGTTAGCTTCTCCATTCCATGTAGCAAATACTAGAGGCTATGCTGACTTTCAACAACTGAGTTTAGAATGCCTGAGCTAACCTGATTGACCCACAGTTGCCTGTTTAGAATGTCTGACTTGATTCAGCCACCACTCATCTATGGCTAATGTAAAGCTTAGAGCTGCCCTGGAGTTTTAATGTATGGTACGCATACACAACTTACTACATTTTCTGAAATCTACCTTAAATCTAACAACCATTTCCTTCAGCTGCACCAACAGTAAATGGTAACACCAAGCAGGGCTTTAAGTGAACACATGCCTGTATGCTGATTTCAGGGTCTGCATCACTCACAGACAACCATTCTGGCAAACCAGCAGGATCACTCCAGCTCTCCTGAACTGCATCTCAGTGCACAGGTCTGTTAACTGGGGCTTCTGTCACTACTTAATTAACCCTGTGCTTCTATTTCCTTGATTTCCTACCTACTAAAGATTCAGGGAAGTATCCATAATGATCTACATTACCAACGTTAAAACTACCTGGAGAAAAGATGACAGTTGGTGGCAAATCTACAACTGTAGCCAGATAGATAGCCAGAACAATTGAGAAACTAGAGTTTGGCTTTTTGAGGGGAGGGGGGAGCATGGAGGCTTATTTTTAGTTATGAATGCCAGCCTTAGTCTGACTTGTTTCTTTCCAGTTTTTCTTAAATTATCACAACTACCTTTTGCCTCTGGGTTTTTTCCTTTTCTTATTTCTGTATATCTTACTTTCACTCTTATGCTGGTGGCCGGCTATGTAGCTGGGTGGATGGCCCCTAACATCTCCTCCCCTTGTTCTAGGGTTGTTCCTCCTCTCCTCCAGATTTCTCCTATTTATACTCTCTGCCTGCCAACCCCACCTAGCCTTCCTTTCTCTTGTCTTGCTATTGGCCATTCATCTCTTTATTAGGACCATCAGGTGTTTTAGACAGGCAAAGAATCACACATTCACAGAGTTAAACAAATGCAGCATAAACAAAAGTCATACACCTTAAAACAGTATTTCCTAACACTGGACTTCCTTCCTTTCATGCCTTTCAAAGGCTGGCGATGGAAATGTGTCTTTGAGAAATTTTATCAAGTGAAAACTATAATAGTGTATGTGTGCAGCTCCTGTAATTAGCTACTAGTATTTTTTCTAATCAGTGTTCTGTAGGAGGAGGCATTCTGGAATGAAACACAAAGCTAGAGTCTGAGACGGCAATGGCAGTCTCACTGCCCCTCACGCCCAGCACCTGCTAAGGCAGTAAGTAGGAAGCGCCTGGCTATTCCCTAAGATCCGAGTATGCCATGCCTACCTATACGATCCCTTTCTTTATTTCATCACCAGAGGAAAAAGACTAGTGCCAATCAAGGCATTACTTCACTATTCTTCACCCTGTTTAGTCCAGGATCTTCCTAATGTTTTGTTTTAGCAATATTTGAAGGTGGGGGAGAGGAGTTGAGCACTTGATAGAAGACAAACTAAACTATAAAACTTAAGGAGAAATAACTCACAACAGTAGAAACCTTAGTAATACACGCTGAAAACTAAGTACAGCTAGTATTACATCTCCTGTTTGTAATCCTAGCACCTAGGAAGTAGAGACCAGAGGATGACGAATTTGAGGAGGAGATCCTTTGCTGCATTAAGATTTCTAGGCCAGCCTAAACTGCATAAGACACTCAAAAGATAAGCAACAACAAAACAATGCACAAAATACATTTAAAAGCACTAGGGGTTAAACTCGTTAACCAAATGAGGTTAGAAGAAGAGAAAAATATATGTCTAGTAATCAATGCAAGGGTGGTTGGTTTAATTTTAATATTTGAACAACAAACTACCTTGTACATAGAATCATTTTAAATCACAGAATTGATGATGTAGAGCTTTGTAAATATATTTTCCATTCTCACCCAAGTCATTCACCTACTTATTTATAAACAGAAGATAGATAGATTAGATGATAGATAGATAGATAGATAAATAGATAGATAGATAGATAGATAGATAGATAGATAGATAGATAATGCATCTAGAATGTTCACTTTATCAGTCTTCATTTTATGCTTCTCTGATTTACTAACATCATCTATTGGGCTTCCTCATTCTTCAAACCTAATGTGCTGCTTAGAACACCTAAGTTTCTTAAATAATACTCTTCCAGGCCTCCCCACCCCCCAAAAATCCACAGTAGAGATGTGGTGAGCTATAGGCATCAAAAAGGCCAGGCATATAGTTTTCATTCAAATATCAACCAACTTAAAGAGATGGGGAGGGGTGAGAATATAAATGGAACTCGGGAGCCATGACGCCCAAGGACAAGTGGCAGAGGTCCAGCTGGTGCCTCTGCTGTCATCCCTGCAGCCTGCTCAGGCTAATGGCAGGTCACAAATCCCAGGCGTCCCAAGTAGGTTCTACAGTCAGACTCCTGCGGCCATTGCTGCTGGCTCCTAAGGTTAGCTTCCTGCTATCAAACATGCGTACAGCATTACCACCTATCTAGTTCTGTGAAACAGAAACAATGTGGACATTTCTGCAAAGACTGCTGATATAAACATACAATCCTCTCCCTACTCAAGCAGACGCAGAGGCTGTCTCATATTAAAAGATGTGTGAAGGCTGGATGTTAGAGGAGACAATGGTAAATGTGCACAAGGGAATGGCCAGGAGGTGATCCAGGGTGTATAAATCACCTGTACTATGATAGTGGTCAAAACAAACATTGCTTTTGTGCTTCGCTACTTTGGAAAGAATATAAAATATACCAGATGAATGTTTGTGATTCTAAAAAGGAATAAATAACACTTATGTTGGGAATGGTAAGGTACACAAAGCCCACTCAGAGCAGTCTCAAGTGGATGTGCATGCAGAACTACGCGATTTCAGCAGAGAAAGGCCAATTTACAAACAGATGTCATGTCCTTGACTGAGGGAGCTCTGGAAAATGCAACATCAGAATCAAAAACATCAAATCTAATTATAGTTAGCCTAGCAATATATGAAATTCACAGATTAGGTAATATATTTAATTGTCAGACTGAAATTAGCCAATACTTCTGGGCAAAATAGGAAGCGAGCTTAAACTTGCTTCTTAGGAAACAGTTTATAGAAAAACAGAAATAACAAGGACCTTTGCTTACGTACCCTAATTGTGGCTTTTTGACATCTTAATTAGTATTAAATAGTTCATTCTTAATGGTTATCAGCTTGAAATTTAGTAACGATTCAAATATCTTTACCTAGAGTTGTTGTGGGTCAAAAGTAAAACAGGTTTTATTTAATTAAAATTTAAACCACTGGGAACAGTAATTTAAGGATTACATTTTTTAGACTTGGGAAACTTAAGAATTTTAACTACTATTTAAGTACTATATTCACCTGTAATTTTCAAATCTTACAGTATTACTTTAAGTCTGCACAAAATTCAAACAGGTTTTCCTTGGCTTCTTTCCAAACCATAGCACTTACGCTTTGGGGACCGCTGCTTTCGGTTTCTTTAAGCAGAAAAACCTTTCACGTGGACCGCATTTCCAATAGCGCATCCTTCCTCACACGGGAGTTTCTCAACTCATTTTTTAAAAGTGAAATTTAAAATATGAAATAAGCACACCCTGACCCTTTTGAAAGTTTTAAAATAAAGCCAGATTTTGACCGCACTTCTATAGTTATTCTTGAAAACTCAACAACAAAAAAAGAGAACAGAATCAACTGAGATTTCAGTTTCATCTTTTGATTTTCTTATTTTCTAATCACCTTAACAAGCCAAAAATAAAACATATCATTTAATGTCTAACACATAAACAGCCTACCTGAATGGTCAAAATAATCTGGTAAGGCATTAATCTAAATCAGCTTACTGCTCTGAACAGTCACCAGAAAAATAATTAAATATTTAAGATTTAACATTTCAAACACTACCATGAACAACAAAAACAAAAAAACAAGAGAATCAAAATTTAGTATACAGTCCCATGGTTTGCTGCCTAGACAAAGTGAAAACGAGCTATTTAATATTTATGTTAAACATTCTCCTACATATTCTAAATAGAGCTTCTGTTCTATGGACTAAAATTCCCACAAACTTGACACTAGCATGGTCCTTTGCTTATCACAAGCACGCCCATCAAAGGCGTCTCCACTATCAATACAGGAGCACCCTCATCAGAAGTCCTGTAAAGGAATATAACTTTCTCTGACTAAATGTCAAGCCAAACTGTCACATTAGTTTACTCTTTATTTCTTGAGATATCAGCACTACTTACTATGTCCCACAAATACGGATAATTAGAATATACTAAGAACAAACATATCACCTTCCTTAACAATTACCTAAAATTGCAACTGACATCTTCAAATTCAAGCTTTGTTTCTGTGAGGTCATCCCAAACAAGAAACCACACTGATATCTGATCCTTCCTACCATTTTCTCCATCTCTTTCCAGATGTATCAAGTACACTTCAAACTTTCTTATTTATACACTTGTCTCTCCTACTAAAAACCTTTCACGGCTATAACAAGATTTGCTACCTTTCTTTTTTTGTTGTCTATACAATATCACTTCCACATAAATGCCAAAATAAACTACTGTGGGCAATCTCTTATCCCCTGAAATATATAAAGCATTTTATCACACTAAAAATGTCCCTATCCTTCCAGCAAGCTTCAAGCATACCCCTCAAAGTGTCTAATATTTCTATCAAGAATTGTCTAATGTTTCTATCAAAAAAGGTTCTTTGTAAAAAAAAATTAACAAAACAAGCAGATTTTTTAAAAGAATGAATCTATTGAAAAGAACACAGTGATTACTAACTACAGATAGGCGAATCAAGAAAATAATAAGCAAACAGCCCATCTTTCCACAAAATGTCTCCATCTGTCTGATAATTAGAGACCACGCTCTGTCCTGACCACGCTTGGAATTCTGAGGCAACACAGACTGAAGACGGATCCCGCCCTCTCAGTTTTGAGCAGTCCTGGCTCGGGTCTGCATTTGGGGCAGCCTAAGGAAAGGGGAGGAAGGTGACCAGGCAACAAGTAATTAAGCCAAGACTTAATTACCACCGAGCACGGATTCTCACACAGCACTGCAAAACGGGCAACTACAGATCTCGCTCTCCCTAAACCCAGGGGTGCGAACGGCGGCGCGGCTGTGAAGCACTCGCTACTCTGAAAGCACCTTATTTCATCCAACTTCTTCCTTCTTTTTTGAGAAGTCCACTTAGGGGTCCCAGCACTTTCTACTTGAATTTTGTTTTTTAGCTAATTCTGTAAAACAGTCGGTACTAGCATTTCTTAAAAAGAACACTACACTTTTAACAAAGAGAACAAATTTGCCACAACAAAAATTACCCAAAGTCTCAAACATCACATAACTTGCTATCTTTGCAGTAACTGCGGACCACACACAGTAGGACGGTCTAAGTCGGTCCCCTACGAACCTCCCTGCTTCCTTGGTAAGGAGACCCCTTCTGCAAGTCAATGACCACTTTGTGGCAAACCTGAGGCAAGCAAAATTAAACTTTGCCCATTTCAAATATAAAAATTAGGAATTTGGCTCTGATGCAGACAAGGTAAGCTTTTTATAGCACCTGCAATATTAAATTGATTTAGTGTGCTGAAAAACAAGACAGTGAGTTACTGAATCTGTGTTTCATTCAGTGCACTTTAAAACGAATTTAAGGAATTCAGTTGTATAAAACAGGATCTGAATCTTATCAGATAAAAATATTTTCGCTGTTAGCAAGCCTCGGGTTGTATGTCTGAGAAAACAAATTAGTCTCCAGTTCTAAGCGTGATAATAGTGCCCCCTAATGGGGGTTTTGACTTGAGGGGTTTACTCACATTTTTAAAAAGCAAATATTCTCTAATGGATAAGTTACCTCACTTTCACCAAAAAGCAAATTCTCTAATATAAATTTAACAAAATTTGGACCACTCAAAGAGTTACCTATATTGAATTAAAAAAAAAAGGTAAGAAACCCTGTGAATAACAGAAACAAATGACACATTTCTAGGTTTTACATTATCCTAAAGCACAATCCAAGCAAACACCAGGCAAACAGTTTTATCTAAGGACAGTCTTTCTTCACACTTCTGGTACTCACTGACGGAGCGAGCAGCATCTCCTAAGTGGAAGGCATCACCGAATCCGACAGAAGTGCTCCCAAGTTATTCACTGTCACGGGAGCTCCAGCGTCAACAGGAGCATCTTTAACAAGGCTGCCACAAGACAACCATGAGCACCTACCCTGTCATCTACAGTTAGTTCCCCAAACAACTCAGTGTGTATTATTTTAAGAGAAAACGCACTAAAATTAAGAAAATCTACTGTGATACTTGCCAGTGAAATAAATCCAATAGCATTAGAATTTTCAGGTTGGTGTTCACAACCCATTCAAAACTTGGGTAATACCATGTGCAACATCCAGGAGAAATAAGCACTGAGCAACTACCACCAAATACATATCTAAAATAAAAAAAGAAACTACCATCTTACTTTTTATCCAAACCATATAAAGAGAATAAGGAATAAGAAAGTTATATTATCAGTCAAAATTGTTCAAAGAGCCAAAACTTTTAGTATTTTAGGTTAAAGACCCATATGATTACTGTAACCAGTGTAGTAGAATATAGCTACAAATACATGAACAAACAGGACAGTCTTCCAATGAAACTTTAGTTACAGCAGCAGGAACGCAGGTCAGTTTGCAACCTGGTTTAAAACATTTACTAATATTTTATTTGTACCACAGATTAAAATTCCTCACTTCACATGAGGCACCAAAACAAAAACAAAAAGCCAAGCCCATATCCCTACCAAAAATTCTTAAGAAACCAAAACTGTATAATTACCATAACTATGAAATATTTGACATTTCAGTTTCATAAAGCGGTGGCAGAAGAGGACACAGAATAATGGAAAACCAGTGAGTAAAACAAGCAGCAGCCTTTACTATGACGCACAATAACCCACATCTAGGAATATTATAAGACACCTAACCATAGTAAGAAATTTTATTTCACAAAAATAAATAAATAAAAATTCTAATGATGACCACATTCTGATGATTATTAAGAGAATAAATGGGTTTGGATAACTGAACCTAAAATTCAAACTTCTCACCGAAGACTATGAAGAAACAGAGTGTCATGCTATAATGAAAAGGATGGATCCCATTAGCTCTTTGTACGAGCACGTTTGACTGAGACCTGAGGTCAATGGCAGGTGTCTTCAGCAAATCACTCTCTGCCTTATACTTGGAGGAGTCTCTCACTGAACCTGGAGTTATATCAATTCAGCTTCACTGGATGACAAGGAAGTGTAGGGACCCTCCTTCCTCCATGCTATGCCCTTATACTAAGATCTGGGGTTACAGACACACACTACAGAGCCATGCTTTTGCTGAAAGCTGGGGAGCTACCATGAGTTGTCAAAGTTTGGGAGGCAGGTACTTTAGACTGTGCTACCTTCACAGCCCTTTATTAGTTCTTACAGGTAAACCAAGAAATTAAAGCTTGTTTTATATAAAGAGATTTCAAATATGGAATCACACTGCTTTACATCCAATATATTTTAATCTCTGACAAACACTTCAGTTTCCTAATACAGAAAATAGGGCTGATAAAAATTATATCCTGTGTGGGACAGGATATAATGACCAGGATTTAAAAATTACTAGTATTACTAAATGCTAAGTACAGTTTTTTCTTATCTTGAAACTGTTAAAGCCTTAAACAAGCTTCTTAAAGTATACGTTAACTAACTTCCAATTGTCAAGTTCTAAAATTAATATGTAACACTTTATGCAGCATAATTGGACTAAACATTATTTCTTTATATTCTAAAGAATGTTATTTAAAAAATAATACCTACCCAACAAAATCAGGCATTATATATTCTGAGATGGTTTTTATTCTAACCAACCAAGTTGGTTCAATAAACATCTAAAGCTCTTCATTTTTAAGAGAAAACAACTGTATGAATAACCACTTGTCCCCTGGTCTGAAATAGTGAATATTAAATTACAACTAAGTATCTCCAGATATGCTTACTAGAGAAACTGATCTCTACTGATACTGCTTTAGGAGACTACACAAACCCAAGATTATCCTTATCAAAGGTGTTTTTACAGAAACCCAAGTGAAAACAGGCCTGTTTAGAACACAAAAAAAAAAATGTATTATGTATAGAAGTTTACAAATTAACACACAGGCAGTCAGGTGTTTCAAACAAAGGCAGATACATGATTTTCCAGAGATATTAAGTTAATGGAAAACTATTCCCAGAAGAATGAGAGTATCATGAAACCAGCCTCTGCAAGAATATACTGTACATTTCTAGTATGTTCAAGTTGCTTCACAGAAAAGGCTGAATAAAATAGTGACATTTTAATAAGTTAAAAGTAATTGGCTAAAAGTTATTTAAAAAATCATGAGGGACCAACGAGATGGAGCAGTAGAGAAGGAAAATGCTTCCCATTCAAGTCTGACAGCCCAAGACCAATCTCCAAAATCCATAAAGATGGAAAGGCAAAAATAACCTCTAACCTACACACACATGCTGTGGCACACATGCCTCCAACCACAATAATAAATAGTTACATTTAGCCGGCACTGGCAGCACACATCTTTAATTCCAGCACAGAGGCAGAGGCAGGCAGATGTCTGTGAGTTTAAGGCCAACCTGATCTAGATACCAAGTTCCAGGACAGCCAAGGCTACAGAGGAAAACCCTGCCTCAAAAATAAATAAATAAATAAATAAATAAACAAACAAACAAATGTAAAAGAAAATACATAAGAAAAATACCCAATTTATAGCATTATAAATACAATTCTTAGAAATAAGCTTAACCAAGGAGACAAAAGACTTGCCACTACCTACAGTGACTTACATATTCAATGTAATCCCTATCAAAATTCTAATATTTTAATAAGTCAAATAATGCAGGCTGGAGAGTTGGCTCAGCAGTTAAGAGCACTGGCTGTTCTTTTAGATGTCCTGGGTTCAATTCCCAAAAGCCATATGGTGGCTCACAGTCATCTATAAGAGGATCTGATGATACCCTCTTCTGGCTTGCAAACATACATGTAGACAGAGCAATAGTAAACATAAAATACATGAATAAATACATTTCTTTTTTTTAAAAAAGTGTAAATATGCACAGAATTTCCAACAAAGCTAAATAGCAGCATAGTCTCGAAAGAGAAAAACAAAACTAAAAATCTCACACTTTCTGAATACAAAATTGTATTCCAGCTGGTTGTGGTATCACACGCCTTTAATCCCAGCCTAAGGAAGGCAGAGAGGTATGATGATCTCTGTGAGTTTCAGGATACCCTGGTCCAAAGAACTCCATGACAGCTAAGAACTACACAGTAAAGAATATCCCAAAAACCAACCAAAACAAAAAGGACATCACAAAGCTAAGAAACCTAAGGCATGTTCTTGTATTGATGGAACAGCCTGACTTCATTTTAAGATTAGAAGCCATCTATTACAAAGTCAAAATAAATCCATTCCTATTATCTATAAAACTTGGATTTGATCATGTCTTAACCAGGTCTTTTCTGGAATTTGACATGTCCCAAGCCCTATACGCTAACCTCCACCCTGATAAGATGCTCTGCCAAAAATATTTTGCAATGTTCAGCAAAGTTCCTATGAAATCAAAAAACCTCTGGAAATCCCCAAACACCTGAAAACCCTCACTCGTGCTGTTTTTGAACTATATTAACCCCACTGTCTCCTATGTTCAAAGCTATTTCCTCAAACTTTGCTTTAGAGAGATAGCCCTGTCTAACAGAAAATAAAGCCTGCATAATTTGACCAAAGAATTTGAGGGATGATCTTTACTCTCATTCAGCGGGATTAAAAGAGGACAGACATTTGAACCAGACTAATTGCAAATTGTTAAGAAAAAAATCCAATTGTAGTGTGGGACGTCCTTCTGTATATGTGTAACTTGTATTGGTTAATGTTTCGGCCAGGGGCTTGGCAGAATAGAGCTAGGCAGGAAAACTAAGCTGACTGCTGTGAGAAAGAAGGCAGGGTCAGGCAGAAACCGTGTAGCCCTGCTGCAGACAGACCTTGCCGGTAAGCCACAACCATGTGGCAATACACAAATTAATAGAAATGGGTCAAAGTTTAAAAGTAAGCCAGAAATATGCTTAAGCTATTGGCCAAACAGTATTGCAAATAATATAGTTTATGTGTGATTATTTCGTGGTCTGTGCAGCCTGGAACAAACAAGCAGCTTCTGTCTACACAACTGTATGGGAAAAGGACTTGAATAATTCTTTTCTCCAAAAGCTATTCAAGCCATCAAGTAGAATAGGCCCCCCCATATTCACAGGACCCATGACTAGGGAGGGATTCAACCAATTTCAGATCAAAAGTATGTAGGAAAGAATTTGTGTCTGTATTGAACTTTTACAGACATTTTCTCTTTATTGTTCTCTCAGCTATTAATAATATACTGTTAACAACTACTCACATATTAGGCAAATGAGTAAAGTGAAGATTTCCAGCATAAAGAAGGATGTTCACAGGTTGCACATAAATACTATACTGTTTGACATAAAAGGAAGTAAGCATACAAGAAATGTTATATTTAAGGTGAGGTCCTAGAAACAATCCCTAATAGAAAACAAGGATGGACAGACAGGAAAAGAGGTTCAGCATCATTGTTCATCAGTAAGTTACCATGCACACCACTGAGAAAAAACCCACGGCTGGACTCCAAATTCTACAATACCAACCTGCCAGGCAAGGTGTGCCTGATGGTGCAACGCTGGCATGAGAGAGCTATGGAGAAACAACTTTATTACTAGATCTGAGGGATGCTCCAAAGAAGGGAATTCACGGCTAGTTCTCCAAACCTGGTCAAAAGCCCAAGCTATAGGTGGGAGCCTACTACTATTGCTACATGGACATGTTGTCAAACTGTCTTCTAAATGTTAATGTCTATACTCGTGGATTGGTGTTACTCTCAGTCTTGGCCAAAAGAAGTCTCTTTCTGCTGTGGGCAGCGACACAGAGGCTCACAACCGGTAAAGTATTAAGAAAGGGAAACTCAGGGTTCAGCCCTAAATGAATATCTAAATCAAACCCCAACACATATGAAGGTTGAGAAAATACCATCTAAGAGGAGGCAGAAAGAGCACGAAGATGAGTCTGGGACATGCTGTCTTCCTGACCTATACTGGCACTGTGCTTAGGAGCTCACTGACACTACGGTTACCAGAACATCAAGGCAACAAGATCCGTCAGCTTTCCAGCTGATTGCTTTAACTGGACCCAGTAGGTCACACACACACACACACACACACACACAAAGTAAACAAAATAAAATAATTAATACTTATGATGGTAAATATGGGCAAGTGACGTGTTGGGGGTGTTGGAGGAGTGGTACAGATTTGGGAACAGGTATGATCAAGATACATCGTATACATATATACAATAGTCAGGGAATAAAGTAAAAATAGTCTTGATTGGAGAAATGACTCAGGACTGGAGTTTGTTTTCCAAAACCCACTCCAAATGACTCAACAAGCTATTATTCCAGCTCCAGAGGATCCCACCACACACACACACACACACACACACACACACACACACACACACACACACACAAGATCTTTTAAATAAAGTCTTAAGAAATCCTGTTATATGCTACAACATGGATGAAACTTGAAAACATTGCCTCAAAGCCTGCATGATTCAACTTGCCAGTTGTCTAAAAGGCAGTCAAACTGAAAGCAATTCACAGCAGTGGTTGTCGGGGCTGAGAGTAACAGAAAAATTAGTAGAGAGCTGGAACGATGTCTCAGAGGTTAAGAGCACTGACTATTCTTCCAGAGGACATGGGATCAATTCCAGCACCCACATGGCAGCTCATAACTGTCTGTGACTCCAGTTCCAGAGGATCCAACATGCTCACACAGACATATATGAAAGCAAAAACACCAATTAATATAAAATAAAAATAAATAATTTTTTTAAAAAAGAAACATTAATAGTATCACTTTTGGGTTATGAGGGTTTTTTTTTTTTTCCGATTTTTGAGACAGCTCTGTGTAGCTCTGGCTGGCGCCCAGACGTGTGGACAACTGAATCCACAGAAAGCCTGAAAAAGCTTGGGAAAGAGTAAAGTATGTTTTCTTGATAGCAGCAATTTCTTGGGTCTGCTTCGCTTGCTAGAGGCAAGCAAGTGCTCTCATCTAAGAGAGGCTTCCTGACTCAGCTTCAGCTGCAAAACCCTGCAGCTCATTAAGAGGTCCTGCCACGAAACACTTAAACGGTGTTGGTGAAAAGCTGAACGCATGCTTTTCAGTTTTCAGCCATAGCAGGNCAACTAGATTTTAAAAGAGAAATCTTTAAAGATGTTGCGTTTGTGTCTGGTATGATCTTTTAACTAGAAGGATGATCTTATAAAGCAGCTATCGATACATATCTCTTTCTTTGTCTTTTTTGAGACTTACCTCTTCCTAAGCCCTTCAAAGCAGAAGACAATGACTGCCAAACAGGACAAAGTCATGAACCTTATTACACAAATTCTCACTGCACAGAACATGCAATGTTTCCAAGAAACTCAAAAGTCAAGTTGAGATTTAGGTTAACCCAGTAAAACTCTGATAGCATATAATCAAAAGTTAACTGGAAAATTTGTCAACATTACTTGTATATCCTGCAAAGACAAACTTGATGCCAGTCCAGACCCTTACCTTCATCAAACTCAGCATCATCTTCTGTGTGCTGGGGGAATGGGAAGCAGTTGGTAATCTCTAGTCGATCTTCTACAACCAGACCCAGGAGCACTCCCTGCACTACCTCAGTTCCTTGTCCTTCTTCTTGATAATGTTTGATTATCTTTAATATTACCTGAAAGAAAATACAAAAGAGAACTTTAAAGACATACTAGTTTATATTTTACTTATTTCTAAGAGAAAAAAAAAAACTCTACCAATGAGTTTCCACAACCATAAAACTACGTATTAGGACTCAACAAATTTAGTCTCACAAACCATTTCCTTTAACTTTAGGTGGAAAGATAAACCTGGGAATTACTTGTGTTCATTTCAATAAATAAAATTTCAAATTTAAGGGTAAATTATCTATAGCATTTAAGACTGGCTAAAATAAACTCATCAAGAAAGACTCCACCAATGTAATAAATGTATGACCTTACCATTTCAACCTAATGAAATAAAGCACACAAAAAGTAGTCAAACCACATCGTTCTCAAACCTAAGCAGCTTCATTCATCCTTTGAAATCGTATGGTCTTTCCACGCCCCTACTGCTGTCGTAGGAATACACACGGCCCCAAACTCCTGTGTTTAGTGTTATGCCTCAGCTGGTGGCAGTATTTCTGGAGATTCTGGAAATGCTAGGAGATTGGAGCTAATTGGAGGATATCGGTTCCTAGAAGCGTGGGCTCTGAAATTCATACCTGGTCCCAACCCCCTACCCTCCAGTGCTTCCCCATCTCCTCTTTCATCCACTTCTGCCACCATGATGGTGTCTACTCAAACACACGGGGCATGCAACCACAAACTGAACCATTTGAAACCAAGAACCAAAGTTAAATTTCCTCCTTTAAGGTATTTTCCTCTGGTGTTTGCCCCAGCAATGTAAAGTCATATTCCCGCCCACAATGTTAGCTGAAGCAGGCTGCCTGACTAACAACAACTAGGAAGGAGAGTTTATCCCAGCTCAGTGTCGGGGGTTCTAGCCCATGTTTTGGAGAGAGTGAGGTAGAACATCATGGTAGACAGTATAGTGGAGCTGTCTGAGCTAATGTCTCCATGGCAACAAATAGACAGGAAAGGAACAGAGACAACTGCAGCCCCTCTAAGCAGACCCCCAGATACTCCGCAAGCCAAGCCCCATCACACAAGTCTTCACTTCTTCCCAACACCACCATAAAGGATGACTCCAACACAGGATTAACTAAGTCAGAACCCTCATGACCCAGCCACTTCCCAAAGCCCATCTGGTGACAATTCAGCTTTGTACCTAAGCCATAAGAATATTAAACTGGAGGCTGGAGCAACAGATGGCTCAGAGGTGAAGAGTGTTGACTGCTCTTCCAGAGGACCTGGGTTCAATTCCCAGCACCCACACGGCAGCTCACAACTGTGTAACTATAACTATAGTTCTGTAACTCTAGTCCCTGACACCCTTTCACAGGCATACAAACAGAGCTTAATAAGCCCTTTTAACCGCTGGCCTCTCTAGCCCCTCTAATTATTTATCTGAAAGAACAAAAAAAGAGCTGGGCAGTGGTGACTCACACCTCTAATCCTGGCACTCAGGAGGCAGAGGCAGGCAGGTCTCTGTGAGCTCGAGACTAGCCTGGTCTATAAGAGCTAGTTCCAGGACAGCTAGAACTGCTACACAGAAAACCCCTGTCTCAAAAAAATCAAACACAAAGCCAAAAAAAAAAGCAAAAACAAAATAAAAAAAGAGAGAGAGAAAAAGAAAGGAAGAATTAAAGAACAACTGAATGAACAAAGAAAGAAAATTCCTCAAGGGAACAAACTGAAGCCTATTTTTTATAATTCTACATAACCACAAATCTGTTAAATACATGTGTTTAAAACTTGCGTGTTTGGGATCTGGAAGTCTCAACGTCCTGCTTACTGCACCCCCTCTTAAAGACTCTCATAAATGAAGGGCTGTTTTACTCAGTATCACATCTGCAACAGCTAACAGACACTAGCACATGAAAGATACTCCAAATGTAGTTTGTTTAAGGAATGCATAAAAAAATACCAATCATTCACGATACACTAAATCCTCTGCTCAATGTCTAACAGGCAATGAATGACTTAATCTAATCCCTACAGCCATCTTTTCACAAAGCCAGTCGTACTATTTTCCTGTCTTCTCAAGGAAAGTTAAGCTGACATGAAATGAGTGTATTCATGTAAACCTTGGTACTTTTAAGTTACTCTGCAGTAACTCAGAAAGTGAAGGTGTGATAAACATGCTTATAACAGGCTAGACCATCATGATACAGAGTCAGCATCTCCAGATGGTGTTGCTGTAACTATGGCTACATACTAAGGGGTTCATGCACACAGCACAACATACAAGATCAGGCAGCAACTGTCTGTGAAAGAATGGTGATGATCAAATTAAAGCCCTGGTCGCTGAAACAAGTGCCAGTCACTCCAGGAATGCAAAGCAGCTTTGAATCTTTCACACATCAGTCTCATGAGTTGCAAATTAGGAAAATCCACCCACAAACATCATCACCTGTTCATGCTCAACTATTTACTTTCTTTCCCACCAACCACCATGGCTCTTTCCACAAAGCAGTACTGATATACTTAATTAGTCCTGTTTAGTAAAGTCAGGTTCCCTGTCCTTACTTTCAAAAGCAGATGTGTGGAAGGTTTACTAGTTCTCCAAAACAAAAACATATCCCCATAATATATTTTGATATTGAGCCCACATACTCCAGAGACTTACATCACTTGCTCTCCACTTAACAAATGATCTAACAGATGTTTTCAGCATAAATAAATGCCCCTATTTACATATAAAGAGGCATCTAGGGAGCCCTAAAATATTCTTGCACCCAATCATACCCTCTGAACTCAGAGTTAACTAATCGGAGCTGGGTGTATATGTATACTGTTTGGGATGTTTTGCATTTAGATTCTCCAGGTGACTAGACGATATCATCCTACTTGACTCTAATACCTTAAAACTTAGTTTTAGTTATTATTTAAATTAGTGTAGCTATATGTGTCTATGTGTAGATATCTGCTCCTGAGTATGAACAGCCTGTAAAAGCCAGAAGTTACTGGGTACTCTACAGTGGGACTTACAAGTGGTTGAGAGCCACCTGACACGGGTTCTGGGAATCAAACTTGGGTCCTCTACAAAAGAAGTAAGTGCCCTTGGTACTGAAGCCATCTCTCCAATCCTATTCTGTCTTTTAACGAACACGATCCGGCTTTCCTTTGTCTTTGTTTTGTTGGTTTAACTCCTCAAAAGGTTATAATGCCATGAGCTTTCTTTCTTCTAAGACTTCTCAATGTTTCTAAAAAGTGAAGAATGAGAATTCCTTGCCTTACTTAATGTCATGCAAACTTCAAAAATCTTTTTGAATATTTTCTTCATGTGAATGTGAATATTTTATTTATAAAAGCAAAAATACCACCCCAATAAAGAAGCCCAGCTCAACCTGGAAGAACATTACAGTAGAAAGCAAGAGGAAAGAGAAGCACAGAGATCCCTTCTTAAAAGCAGACTGCATCCTGCAGTCCAGTAGCCTCAGGGCTCTGAGCAACCCCAGGCCTCCAGAACCAGTGCTGACAGGATCCTAGAAATGAGTGCAAAGCACAGTCTGCTATAAACTCTGTCTTCTCAGACAAATGAGCAGTGCCCTCTTACAGCGGGACATAAAGCAAGGCAAGGAATCCTACCAGCAAAATACTAAAGGATGCCGTGTCTGCTCAGACAACCCTACAAGGAACGTTCCTAGATCACTAACGCACACTGTGAAATAGCTAACCAGGCTGTTGTCTAATCTCTAAGGAACATAAGAGGATTGTTCAACATGCCTGGCTTTAAAAAGAAAAACAAAACAAACGTAACCTAACTTTGATTCAAAGTCTAAATGTAGCAACTGATTTAACTTAAGGTAGTGTTCTCAAAAAAAAAAAAAAAAAAAAAAAAGATAGTATTCTCAAGAGAACAGGGAACCCTCAAGGTTCAGGGATCTGTCTATACAGAAGAGGAAGCAGAAACATTTTTAGAGCCAGAAGTGATGGATGGCTCCAAGGAACAGGGTCTTCCACACAGCAGGATGATACACATATGAACTCAGAGACTGACACAGCACACACAAGGCCTGCACCGGTTAGTGGACATGGACTTTTACCCTAACCAAGAACTTATCTGCAATTGACACACGCTGGCAAAGAAAAAGAATCGGTTTTCCCCACCTTGGTCACACTCTGCACTTTACTGCAGGGCCAGTTTTGAGGAATGGCTGGCCAACACAAAAGTAACTCAATGGTATTCTGGTAGCTTTCGGTTTCATTTTGCTTTATTTGGACTTTTTCTGTCTTACTGGTCTTTTGTTGTTTATTTTGGTTTCCATTTTTGTTTTGTTGGAGTTTCTCTAGCTCCTTTTTTTTTGGTTTACTGGTTTTGTTAGATTTTGTTTTCTTTCAGAGAAAGAAAAAGTGGAGTTGGTAGAGAGGTGGCAAAGATCTGGGGATTGTGGGACACAAAAACATAATCAAATAAATTGAATAAAAATATTTTTCAATAAAAAAGTTTAAAACAAGCCGGGCAGTGATGGTACATGCCTTTAATCCCAGCACTTGGAAGGCAGAGGTAGATGGATTTTTGTAAGTTTGAAACCAGCCTGGTCTACATAGCCAGTTCTAGAGCACCAGAACTCCATAAAAAGATCCTGTCTCCAAAACAAATAAACAAAAAAGTTTAAGACATATATATGGGGGACCATAAATACTAATCTATAATAGCCAAGTAAGTTATTACAATAACAATCAGAAATGCTTAAATTTAAAGCATTAACAGAATGGGTAAATAAGTGGATATTGGCTGCAAAGGATAAACATGCTACAATCCACAGACCCAGAGAAGACTAGGTAACAAGGAGGGCCCAAGGGGGGGATGCATGGATCTCCCTGGGAAGGAGAAATAGAGAAAGATCTCCTTGGTGGACTAGGGGCGGGAGGGAATGGGAACTTGAGGGATCAGGTTGGGGGTGAATGGAAGAGGAGAGTTCTGAAAGACTGGAAAGGGGGGTGCATTTCGGGGTCAGGTAGAAACCTGATGCAAGAAAAACCCCTACAAATCTACAAGGTAACCCCAGCTAAGACCCCTAGCAATAATGGATGCACAGGCTGACCTAGCACTCTCCTGTGATCAGATTGGTGACTATCCCAATTGCCAGAGAGACTTCATCCAGTAACTGATGGAAACAGATGCAGAGACCCCACAGCCAAACATTAGTCCGAGCTCAGGGAATTCTGCTGAAGAGAGGGAAGAATTACAGGAGCCAGAGATGTCAAGGACATCACAAGAAAACCCACCAAAACAACTAACCTGGCTCACAGAAACTCAGAGTCTGAACCGACAACCTGGAAGCCTCCAGGAGACCGACCTACATGCTCTGCATACATGTGACAGTGGTGTAGCTTGGTCTACTTGTGGGTATCCTAACAATGGGAGCAGAGGTTGTCCCTAA
The DNA here is from genome assembly GCF_014885135.2 of Alexandromys fortis. Classification (NCBI taxonomy): domain Eukaryota; kingdom Metazoa; phylum Chordata; class Mammalia; order Rodentia; family Cricetidae; genus Alexandromys; species Alexandromys fortis. The sequence continues at coordinate 182,118 of NW_026068161.1, forward strand.
AACTTTGACTGGCTCTTGGGACCCCTATTCCTTATCTTGGATTCCTTCAATCAGCCTTAATTCAAGGGGAGGTGCTGAGTCTTACTTCAACTTGTTATGCCATGCTTTGTTGATGCCCATGGGAGACCTGCCTCTTTCTAAACAGAAACAGAGGAGAGAAGAGGAGGAAAGGGAAATGTGGCTGGGATGTAAGATAAATTAATAAATTCAATTGAAAAAAAAAAAGAATTCCTTAGAAGTTCAAAGCAAAACAAAGCAGCATAGGCCAAGATGCAAGGGGTTGGTGGGTTGAAGAACTCAGGCAAGCTGAACAATGCCTAGCTGGCTTTCCTCCAGCTCTGTAGCTTCTGGGAGGTAAGGCCCATGGCCTAAACTTTTCCTATCAATCTCTGTCAAAGACCAGCTATTACTGTGGAAGAGTTTGATTCTCACAGACACTGTGATGTCACAAAATCTCCCTTAACATATTCTGTAAAGTCAGTATCTAGATTTTCATTTAATCTGGCTTATTTTACTGCCAGATCTGTGCACTTGGCAGTTTTTTTATTTGGTTAAACCGAGACCATTTATTCTAACACTGAACAAAGAAGGTAGTTGTTGCCAAAATATAAATTCAAAAAACAGAAAGCTACATTAGTCTTAAATTTAACACATTTTATAGCCCAAGTGGGATAGGAGTTCTATTTCACAACTGGCTGAGTCGAAGAATAAATGAGATTTAAAGCACTGCTCTTAAGTTTTGATGTGAATGAAACTTTAGTAACTTCAATGGTGGGGATAGTTATTTTGCCCCTGACACATATGAGATTGGTTATAATGCTTCACTATAGCTCACCAATATCACCTCTATAATATTTCATTTTGAAAAAACATGTTTCATGATTATTCTCTTAAATCTAATGCTCACTGATGGTTTACATTTTTAAAGTTAAATCAACTAATTACTGCGAAAGAGAGCATAAGCGCACTTCAGGGAATCCTAGAGCAACAGTTCTCTTGTCCTACAGTTAGACACAGAGAGCACAACAGTACAGCCAAATGTTCAAGCATACATGATGTGGGATTCTCCTCTGTATGCTGTGAATATGTTTTATTACTGTTGGTTAGTGAATAAAGCTGTTCTGGCCAATGACTTAGCAGAGCAAAGCCAGGCGGGAAATCCGATGAGAGCGGGAAATCCGATGAGAGAGAAAGAGAGGGAGGGAGAGCAGAGTCAAAGAGATGCCATGTAGCTATCAAAGGAGAAGAACATGCTGGAACCTTATTGGGTAGGCCACAGTATGTGGCGATACGAATTAATAGAAATGGGTTAATTTAAGATATAAGAGTTAGCCAGAAATATGCCTAGCTATTCACTATGCACTGCTGTAATTAATATAGTTTCTGTGTGAGTATTTGGGTCTGGGTGGCCAGGAAGCGAACAAGCAATGGAATCTCATCTGGTTGCAAACTGCTATGTAACTGAAAATGACTTTGAACTCCCAATCTCCTACCCCAAATGCTGGGGTTACAGATGTGTCATCTGTAAAGCCACCACTCTCAGCTAAAACACAATCCTACTTAAAATATTCTCAATTTACTGTAGGTTTCCGGGGAGGTAACGGCACTGTTAAGGAGCATGTGTATACTACACTTGGAATAGGAGCTGGGGAAGATAGCTTATTTGGTAAAGACAGAAATCCAAAACAAGTGTCTTGACTTTCCTAGGCCCACTGCCGCTTGTCTGTCTCCGCCTGAAGCGACCACATTCCTTTAACTTTCTTAAGGTACCCTGACACTGTTGCAGCTCAGCAGTTTCAAGGCTGCCCTAAAAAGCATGCTTTACCCTCTCTTGGTTGACAGTCTCACTATGCAGCCCAGACAGACTGACAGACAACTCCCCCAGCACCCTGCTGCACCCTCCCAAGAGCTAGGATTACAGGTGTGCATCTCCATGCCCAGCCCAAGTCCTAAAATATTTATTTGTAATTAAATCCACCAGACGGATTTATAACACCTAGTTGTTGCCTTCTACACCTCTAGAAACCAAGTAATTTAGAGTACTTTCAAAGCATATAAATGCAGTAAAACATAAACTTGTAAGACTTAAAACACTTTCCGAGTATCCAGAACATTTTCTGAGTGTTTAACTAGTACTTCAACAAGTCCACTCACCAACTAATCTGCAATCTTTGAAAATGGGTTCATGCCTTTAATCTCACCAATCGGGAGGCAGAAGCAGGTGGATCTCTGTGAGTTCAAGGTCAGGACAAGCTCCAAAGCTACAGAGAAACCCTATCTTGAAAAATAAGAATAAACAAAAAAGAAGTTTTATTCCTGAAGGCACCTGCTTCAAAAAAGCCAACGGAAGTCGCAAGTGTCAGCTAAGCAAAAGGGATAGCACTGCTTTTTCAAGTGACATTTAAATGGTGCGACTAAGCTGTTCAAAGCTATTCCCTACAGCTTTCAAACTCCACAGATGTTCCATTCCAGCCAGCAATAACCGTGGCTCACAGTTTCACAAGCTCACAACAGGTCACCACATCAAGGGTTTCCACATAATCCAAACAACACACTGATACATACCGACTTCCCACTCCCATCTGTGAGGTAAGTGAGGCTGATGAAGGCTAACTTTCTCAGGGCCACAGAGCTGGCAGATGGCAGAACTGAGAAGACCAAGCCCTTAAACATCGGGGTATTCTGAGGTGAAATTATGAATGACTTCCACTTAAACACTGCACCGCCTGATGGGGACACCCACTGACACAGTCTACCTGAGCTAGTGGGAGCTCACCAACTCCAGCGGGACTGGGAAGGAACAAGCATAGGACCAAACTAGTTCCTCGGAATGTGGCTGACACTTGCATGGATGGGGCAGACTGAGGGGCCACTGGCAGTGGCACCAGGATTTATCCCTACTGCATGTACTGGCTTTTTGGGAACCTATTCTCTTTGGATGTATACCATGCTCAGCCTAGATATAGTAGGGAGGGCCTTGGACCTTCCACAAAGCAATGTGCCTTCCCCTCTCTGAGGAGCGGATGGGGGTGAGGGTGGGAGAAAGGTGGAGGGAATGGGAGGAGAGGAGGGAATGGGAACTTGGATTGGTATGTATAATGAAAAAGGACGGTTTTCTTTTTTAAAAAGTAACTAAAAATAAAAAAAAAAAAATACACTGCACTGCCTGCTGTAATCCCAATTTTCACACGAACTTAAAAATTACTACAAGTGTCTTAGCTAATGGATATACCTAGAAAACTGCTTTGAGAGGAAAGTGTGCTTTTGAAAAAACGCAGGGTGAATGCCTTCTTCTTTTTTCATTTTTTTTTTCTTTTTTGAGGGGGAGCACCTTAGCCCAAGGTGGCCTCACATTCGTGGAGATCTGCCTGCCTGTGCCTCGCCAGCGCTGGGAGTACAACCGTATGCCAGCACACGCTGCAGGAGCAATGCTCCTCAAGCTTAGAAACCCACATTATTCAGATTCGCATCTCCTGTCCCATCCTTTTCCTTCTATCGAGCTTCCACAGGTGCCCCTTACCCAGAAACAGACGTAAGGCTATGGTTCGGACTGACAGTGCCCAGAAGTCTATCCCAGCCCCGCAATTCCAGCTGACGTGCTGAAAGCAGGGGAACGGAGTAGCAGATCTCCGGAGGAGGCACTTGTCAAAAGTCTCCCCTGGAAGTCAAGGTGTCTCCCTTCCCCTCTCTCCCCTCCCCAGAGCCCTAACCAGTGCCCTACATCCTTCTCATGACAACTGCCACTTGGCTGGAACCGGTCCTTTCGCCCTCTTCCTGAGCCCAAGACCAGGCGAATCTGTCTCACGCCCCGACTCCGGTCCCTCTAATCAGCTCCCAGCTCTGTCCCTGGAAACCAGGGAAGGCTGCGGTGTCTTTCGAGCAAGAGTGAGGATGAAGGAGTAGGGTGCTAGGGGAGAGCGCGGTCAGCATCCTCACGGGGAAGGCGACAGGAAGCGCGCCCGGCGGGGATCTGGGTCCCGCGCAGGCTTGCGGCCAAGACCCGCACTCACCAGGCCATCGATTTGCACCTGCTTCACGGCTGAGTCCCCGGAGCCGCCTTTGCCTTTGCCCTTCCCCACCGCGCCGCCCGCCGAACTGGAGGAGGTGGCGGTGGACCCGGTGCCTTCCTTGCGCGACGCCATGTTTCCAGACAGACAGGAAGAAAGGAAAGCGTGAGGCGCCGGAAGCGGAATGACGAACTTCGTGACGCCGATGGAGGGCTAAGGGGCGGGGTCTGGGAGAGCCACGCCTCACCCCGATGCACGAGCATTCTGTCTGGCTGGTGTCTCCCAGTCTGTGATCACCACTCACTACTTAAAAACCTAAAGACTTTTTTTTTTTTTTAAATACGTGTGAGTGGCCGGGCGGTGGTGGTGCACGCCTTTAATCCCAGCACTCGGGAGGCAGAGGCAGGCGGATCCCTGTGAGTTCAAGGCCAGCCTGGTCTACAAGAGCTAGTTCCAGGACAGGAACCCTGTCTCGAAAATCCAAAAAAAAAAAAAAAAAAGTGAGTGCTCTTTCTAGAAGGCTTCAGATCCCATTATAGAAGATGGGTATGAGCTACCAAGTGGTTGATGGGACTTGAACTCAGGACCTCTGGAAGGGCAGACAGTACTCTTAACTGCCAAGCCATCTCTCCAGCCCAATTACGCTTTTTCATTGTGGACTTACTCGCCATTAGGCAGACGGCTATAATAATAGAGCTCGCATTTCTGTATCGTTTCCATAGTAAAAATGCTTTTATTTAGCCGAGTGGTGGTGGTACACACCTTTAATCCCAACGTTCGGAAGGCAGAGGCAGGAGGATCTCTGTGAGTTCGGGGCCAGCCTGGTCTACAGAGCTAGTTCCAGGACAGGCTCCAAAGCCACAGAGAAACCCATTTAAACCCATTCTCAAAAGAAAAAGAAAGGTCCTGAGTTCAATTCCCAGCAACCACGTGGTGGCTCACAACCATCTGTAATGAGGTCTGGTGCCCTCTTCTGGCCTGCAGCCATATACACAGACAGGATATTGTATACATAACAAATAAATAAATATTTAAAAAAAAAGAAAAAAATATGCTTTGACTTCTAATTTCCAATCCTCTCACCAGCTGTCAAGGAGACTTGGGACAACATCACCCGTTAATTAGTGACAAGTTGCATCGAGTCGCTTGCCTTAGGAAGTTTTAGATTGCCGTCTCTAGCCATTCAGACCATACAGAAAATATGTAAAGCATGGTTCACTTCGATCAGTCTTCAGGATCAAAGATTTACATGAGTAAAATACCAAAGTCCTTTGATGTAGTGTTGTACTGTTGAACTTGATGTAATGGTAAGTATTCAGAATACGTTACAAATCAAGCGACCTATGACATGCAATTCTGAAATACATACCAAGCCTGGAAACTACAGCATCAGTTGTAGCAGCCATTTTGGGTAATCCTCTACATTCAAGTGACTTTGTTCCCAGTCCTTATTTTCGCAGTAAGTATTCCTTCACTCAGTATCCAAAAGTAATGAAATTGTCACATTATGGTAAACCACGTTGATTTTGTTGTTGCTATTTATTTGGGGTCTTATACATCAAGCTGACAGCGGTAATTGTTATACCTGACATGTTACTAATGATTCAAAGGGCATCTTTTCAAGTCTATAAGAAATATTAGCAAAATAGACCAGAGAGAAAACCTCCACAGATAAGTGTCAAAGGTGGATCACAGATTCTATGGAGGCACCTGCTCAACTTCTCCATGTTCAATGAGTCTTGTAGGTGTTTGTCTTTGGCAATTGGGCTTGCTGTCAGTTTGTGGCGAGCAACCTTTTGTCTTGGCAACGGCCTAAGTTGTTTGGGAAGTTTCATGGGAACCTTTTGACTAACAACCATGCCATCATGGTGCCAATTTGTTGGAGGAGAGAGCCCCTTGTTGGTCCCAGCTGCCCAACCATGAAATAATCATATGGAAACTGTATTAATAAAATCACTGTTTGGCCCATTAGCTCTAGCTTCTTATTGGCTAACTCATATTAATTTAACCCATTTCTATTCATCTATATATCGCCACGTGGCAGTGGCTTGCCGGCAAAGTTTCAGCATGTCTGACTCTGGTGGCTCCATGGCATCTCTCTGACTCCGCCCTTCTTTCTCCCAGCATTCAGTCCAGTCTACCTAAGTTCTGCCTTGCCATAAGCCCAAAGCAGTTTGTTTATTTATTAATGGTAATCACAGCACACAGAGGGGACTCCCACATCAGGGCTCTGTCTCCTTGATTATTTGGAGATCTCATTAGAATTGCCTTCTATTTTAGGAAGTTTCCATTGCACTAGCTGCCATACCACCCCTCAAATGTCTCCCAGTGTTTAGTGTCTCTCCCCAAATTCCCTCCTTCAACCTCATTTTCCCTCCCCGTCACTAATTTTAGAAGAATAATCAAAGAAGTTCCCTCTTAAGAAAAAAAGAAAAGGGGCTGGAGAGATGGCTCAGCGGTTAAGAGCATTGCCTGCTCTTCCAAAGGTCCTGAGTTCAATTCCCAGCAACCACATGGTGGCTCACAACCATCTGTAATGAGGTCTGGTGCCCTCTTCTGGCCTTCAGGCATACACGCAGAAAGAATATTGTATACACAAGGAATAAATAAATAAATATTAAAAAAAAAGAAAATAAATAATTTTGAACCTTGATGAAGGAAAAAATAGCATGATAATTAAAAACCTGGAAAGGAAAATTAGGCTTTTCTCATCTTTGTAGATTTCTAAAGCATTTTAAAGGTTAAAGTAAAATTTTTAGCTAGGCGGTGGTGGCGCACGCCTTTAATCCCAGCACTAGGGAGGCAGAGGCAGGCAGATCTCTGTAAGTTCGAGGCCAGCCTGGTTTACCAGAGCTAGTTCCAGGACAGGCTCCAAAGCCACAGAGAAACCTTGTCTTGGAAGAAGAAAAAAAAACAAATAAATAAATAAACAATTGTTTATTATAGTTAAAATGTATATTAAATGTATTTAAGTCAGTTATCTTAAATAAGCTGTTATAGGTTATGACACCAAGAGAAGGAAGCTTTACAAAGAAACATGTTAAAATGCCATAGATAATTAATTTGAAATGCTAACAGAATCGGGTGCACTTGTGCAAACTTGAAGTATACAACTCGAGAACCTAAAACAGGTTGATGAGTTCCAGGCAGGTCAGAATGGCCTACACAATGAGACAATATCTTTAAAAAGTGCTTTAAAATGTTTAAATAACCTTCAGTGCTGTGGGAATCTAGCAGTCACTGTATCTAGGGTAAACTCAGGAGGGAGAGTTGTCTTCACTTTGGCCAGGGTAAGCAGTAGGAATGAATAGCTGTTGCCTAGAAGTACTTTGACCTGGAAGAAATCATGGTGAAAAACAGTGATTGTTTTCCGTGATTTATAGACTTGTTTTTCTGAGGGTGTTTACAGCCTTGGTGTGACTTCTGGCATACCTGGAGCTATTGGATTATTGGGTACTGCAAACTGTCTGTACTAAAGACTAAAGTGGCTGGGTGTGATGTTTTCCTTCAGAAAAACATATAGATTGAACCAGAGGCTTTGGCATAAGGAGTTTGAGTTTGTTTACCCCCCCCAAAAAACTTTGTGTGGCAATCAATAAATATGCCTTTGAACAACTGTTCGAGGTTCAATCCATCAGAGACTGGGCCTTCCTGCTGCCACACAGGCCGAACACTCCATCTTGGATGGACCCACAACAACCCTGACACCTCAAGAAAGCAAAAGGGAGCAGGGTGGTGGTGTTGCACGCCTTTAATCCCAGCACTTAGGAGGCAGAGGCAGGCAGATGTTTGTGAGTTCGAGGCCAGCCTACTCTACAAGAGGGAATGCCAGGACAGGCTCCAAAGCTACAGAGAAACTCTGTCTCAAAAAACAAACAAACAAAACAAAACAAAAAAGGCAAAAAGGAATAAAAAGAATACAAGGCAGAAAGAAAACGACATGGAATGTTTCTGTTGGGGCTCCAGGCCAACCTCTGTAGTACCTATTCAGCTCCTGCCTTGGTGTGATGGAACCTGCACCTTGTGATCCAGACACTCCTATTTCTTACACCTCCAAAAGACAGAGTGTCAGTCCTGAGGTGGAGTGTGGTCTGTACTACCAATTACAACCTAAGGTGGAGAAGCAATGTTTCGAAACAAAGAAACGGTGAACAAGGTATTATATTGGGGTTTTATGTTATTTTCTTGTCTGTGCAGATTATATATTGGGGGGGGGAGACACAAATATCTTTTCTCTGGCTTTTTAAATATTTTATTCTTTGAGGTGAAGAGAAACAAGCAGTAGTTTACAATCATCTGTTCCCTAGAAAAAGACCTGTTTTGTATGCAGTGCTTATGCATGTACTAAAACATTAGCTGAGCTGCTCCTTTGGGGAGTCTCAAGTAACAGAGTACAGGAGGATGTAGTAAGTTGGCCTTCCAACACTACTCATGAGTAGTATCAGAAATCCTCCCTTGTTGGAAATGGGAGGAGAGAATAGTAACTTCTACCCCCTCCTTCCCAAGAGATTAAGGCAGGGCCATTACAATCCACGAGCTAAGTCTAAAACATGGAAAATGGAGGGACAAAGTCAGAAGATGCCATGTTGGCCAGAAATCAGTCACTTTCTCAAAATACCTCAAATAGTCTACTCAAGAGGAAGCAAGGAGCTGGATATGATAGTGCATGCCTTAATCCCAGCACTCAAGAGGTAGAGGCAGGCAACTCTCAGTGAGTTCAAGGCCGGCCTAAGCTACGTGGTGAGTTACCGGTCAGCTGGGGCTACACAGAAAGACTGTCTTAAAATAAAATAAAAGAAAGGAAAGAAGGAAGAAGGGAGGGAAAGAGAAAAAGGAAGGAAGGAAGCTTGTGAAGCTTGCGTGCATGTGTGGCGCACGCGCATGTGCACACACACACACACACACACACACACACACACACAATCCCAACTCCTTAAAGTGTCTTTAGAAACATAGAGCACAAATGCCCCCCCCCAAAAAAAGACTTCTTACCGTCGGTGGCATAAAAGTTGACAAACGACGAGGCCAGACTAAAAATCCTCCAAGTCCACGACCCATTTCCTTCAGGTCCATCATCTAGAGATTCCAGAACCTTCCAAAACCACACCACTGCCTGCAGACTAAGTATTTAAACGTTTTAGCCCATGGGGACATTTCATATTCAAACCACAACACCCGTCACAGGAAAAGTCTTCTCTTCGCTTCGATTGGTGTCAGTTGAATCCATGTACCTCCTTTTTTTGTCCTGTGTGTAGCATAGGAGTGTATGCTTGGAAGAGTGGCCGTGATCTTTTTTTCAGTGCCACAGAAGGAGCGACAGGGAGGGTAAAGCAGAACCATTAAAAAGAAAACAACATTCAGAACTTCCATGAGACTCAGCGTGGGGCCATTTTCTATAGGTTTGCTAAAATAATAATTTTTAAAGTGACATTTGACCTTTCTATCCCCGTGTGTTGATTTATGACTTACCGACTAGTATTAAAACAAATTGAGCTCGCACTGGGAAAATGTCAAAGATTCTAAGAGTGAGCTTATTTTGTATAATATCATGTAATTAATACCTCGTATTGGTGTAATTCAATTATAATTACCAGACTCTGTAATAATATTCTACTGGATTAATAAAGCGCATTTATTTTCTTGCCTCCAGGAGTTCGGTCTCTACCCCAAAGTCCTCCTGCGGCTTAAAAACACACACGGAACTCTTAAGTGAAAGGTTGCCTTTACCATCGCGCGCTACAAAAATACACAGGGAACTGTAAGTGAACGGTTGCCTTTAACACCACGCGCTACAAAAACAAACAGTGGTGTTAGAAAGGCCCTTTAAAGCCGAAATCGGAGAGCGTTTTCAATCTTTAAGCTCCTTTAAGAAATAGCACTAATATTTGCTTACCTAGAGTAATTTCATACGGGTTCATTAATCTCTAAAGTGTTTTGATGGGTCAAAACGAAAGCCCCCTTACAGCGTGAACTCTTTGACCCATTTCAGTTATGATGTAATTAAACTTCAAATGGCAAGGTGTTTTCACCAAACCGAAACATTTTTCTTATTGAGTCTGCTTCGTTTCTGACAGGAAAAAGTAAAAATGGCTGCTAGTTCTGAGCCCTTCACTGTTCTCTACAAGTTTCTCGCCCCCCCCCCCCACCTTTATTGAGTAAAATTAAAGGTTCTGCAGTGAAGTTCCAAAGGCAAGCACTATTCAAACCATAGTGGAAATCTGAATCTCGTTCACTTTAGTCAAGTGGGCAGGAATCTTGCATGCTTTTGTTCAAATAAGCTTTCTAGTCTAATTTTGCAGTCATCAGACGAGCGTCATCTGATAATTAATTCTAGGAAGTCTAGGTTTCAAAGTTAGGATTAAAACATTCTATACTAGCCGGGCGATGGTGGCGCATGCCTTTAATCCCAGCACTCGGGAGGCAGAGGCAGGCGGATCTCTGTGAGTTTGAGACCAGCCTGATCTACTGAGCTAGTTCCAGGACAGGCTCCAAAGCCACAGAGAAACCCTGTCTTGAAAAAATAAAAAAATTCTATACTTCAGGGTAGGTAGTTCCTTAAGTAAGGAGGTAAACAAACAAATAGTAGTAGCAGTAGCTTCTAGAACTCCCTCAAACTGACCAGCTTCTCTAGGTTCCTCCCTCCCAGAACAAGCAGAGTACAGCTACAAAGAAGAGTCTCAAACAAGAGATTGAGGCACCGGGAAAGGACACTTTCCAACCCATTGAGCTGTGCTCCAGGTCCCCAGCTTTTGTGAGCCATCACCCATGCTGGGGTGGACGTCAGTGATGCAGCCATTTCTGTCCCCGTAAGTAACCTCTCACTCGTATTCCTGTGAGTGACTCTAACAAAACGCATCGGTTCATCAAGCTGGACTTCGGTGGCATCATCCATTCTTTGTAGGTTCCCTATCTGGGATGAGTAGACATTTATGCCGTGGCTCCCCAGGAAAAAGGTTCTGCCACACAGCAGGAGTTAACATTTTATATTTATTGTTCTACTTGCTATAGGATTGACATGGTCAATTTTGTAATTCGAAATTTAAAAATATTTTTAAATGTGTCACCTTTATATTTTTTTAAGATTTATTTATTATGTATACAACATTCTGCCTCCATGTATGCCCGCATGCCAGAAGAGGGCACAAGATCTCATTACAGATGGTTGTGATCCACCATGTGGTTGCTGGGAATTGAACGCAGGACCTCTGGAAGAGCAGTGACTGCTCTTAACCACTGAGCTATCTCTCCAGCCCTGTCACCTTTATATTGAATCTTAATAACACCTTCAGACAGATCAGGGAGTCCACATGAATTCTGTTCTATAGAACAACATATATCTGTATGACTCTCTCTATCCAGTGAAGACATTAATGGGATCTCACTATGTAGCAGTTCACCTAACTTGTTCTAAAATGCAATTTATTCAGCTAAATCATTTATTTAGAGAGAATGTTTGCTGCATAATTTAGGAGGAAAGTAATATTCTTTTTTGAGTTAATGCCATGTTAACAATTGTTTATAAATATTTAAATGTGAATGCAAGAAAGATAACATCACAATAGATATGTTACATGCATCCCTTGATGCCCATAAAATTAAATAAAATTACACTAACATTCATGAGTGAAACAAAATAACCTTTATGAACTGAACTTAATGTTTGCCTATTTAATTCCATTTAGACCATGAATCTTTCATGAAATAGTCCTTTTTGGGTATTAGTCACACCTTCCAAGAATAAATCATTCTCATGTCACCTGGCTTCATCAAACTTTCATGAGGAATAAAAACCCTCCAAGATCATGTACAACAACATCACTTTATAAATTATATTTGATCCAGACACAATAATGAATATAAAGAGTATTTTAAAAGTCAAGAAAAATAAATTTCCATCCACCTCAGCTGAATGTAAATGTCTGGCATAGGATGTACGCAGTGCAGACACCCTAGACAAAACTAGAGGGTAGCAATGTTAAGGTATTATTGTTCTCACCACTATAAAATCATATTTTCAAAGGCTGCTGTAGCTTTTAAAATGATATCGCAATATTTTTTCAAAAGAATTAATTCATTTCTTTGAAAATTTTAAACATATCCTAATAGTTTATTGAATAATGGTAATATTTAGCTTCTGCCTTGGCTGTAACCAAATATTGACTTGCCATTAATACTAGGTCATTTGGCATTTGGGCAAAAATGTTTTAGGTAGATCGCCTAGTGGAAATATCATATTGGATAAACACTAGTGTTTTACTGCAAAAGGTCAGTCAGGAACACTAATAAGCATGGTGATGACTTGGAGAAATTTTCATAATAAATGTGCCTCTCTGTCTGAATACTATATACTACCAGCCTGTTAGTTCTTCAGTGGGTGGAAGTCGAAACTAAAAGTCAGATCTTAGGCAAGAGACACAGAGAACTTCACATAAGTTTTATCACAGTATTAACTGCTCTCTTTTATTATTGTTGACAGTTCCCTACTGTGACTGATTTATGAGTTAAAGTTTATCACAGGCCTGTATCTAACGGAAAAGACATAGTCTATATAAAGTCCACTACTATCCACATGTTAGGTTCCCCCTGGAAGAGTTTTAAAACTCACAACTAAAGTAGAATCTTTCTCCAACAAAACTAGGTCTGAACCAGAAATGGCTATCTTAAACAAGCACACTAAGGTGTTGTCTGCATAGCTGAGGATCATGTTTTTAGAAGACATTAAGAGAAAAAAATTTCGAACTTGCTCATCACTGTTATAAGGCGCTTTTGTTCTTTTGTGAGGAGAGGAAGAGGGCAAATTGGCAGGCAAACACAGAACTTGAAAAAAAACTGTGCTGTAGTTCAGTAAATTAAAAACAAGAAGAAAAACCCTAGAATATGACTCAAGTCCTTTGTGGTGTCCTGCATCTTTCTAGAGCTAAAAGATGTCTAGAAGTTAGATCTAGAGTGAAAGACGTGAGCCTTTTTTTTTTTTTTTAATATAAAGCTTTCATTGTTTTACAAGGCTGGGACAATATTTCTTTGTGATGAGAGTATGTTCAGGCAGGGAGCATGCACACAGGAACAAAGGAAAATCAAAGTAGAAAATGGTGAGAAATTATGCTTAAGGACTACAGATCCAACCCTACTACAATTTCTGATGATTTCAAATTCCTAATTGAACTTTCAGTTAAATGAAAGCAGCCGTCATCTCAGGAAAGTGTGGGGATTCAGACCAGGGCTAACTTTTTAGAATACCTTAGTTCTAATTCCATAAATATATAAGTTGAAATAAAATGCCAAATACAGGCAATACATTTCAATCACATTATAAGTCATTTAAAAAATGATTCTTTCAATCTTTGACCAAAACTAGATCTGGGACAGATTCCAGGCAGAGACAAAAATGCAAAATCCATACTCTCCATTCTTTGATTATTTTACTTTACAGTGGATACCCCATGTGGTTAATCAAATTGAAAACTTCTGGTTCATTGTCTTTGTCTAACCAAATGGACTAAGTAACCTGTAAATTATTTAAATCAGATGTGTGTCTTCCTATTTTTAACCCAGTATGTATGTTTCTTCTGTCAGAAACTATGGAGAGAAAAACATCTATAAAATTGAATCAACCTTCCAATTGGTTTGAAGAGGAAGCTGGGCACAGCTGTCTTGGAGAGTCACCAAGCTCAAATGACCCAGGTTAGTGATAGGATTGGGCTTCCAACTCAACAGACTTTGTTTAAAAAATGAAACTCAGGAATTCTTCTAAAACACTGAGTCATTTAGGAGGGGGCTTTAGGATGAGGAGACACAAATAGTGGCTCTGTAACTGGTCTGACAGAAATAAAGATATTCCTTTGTTTCCTTCAATCGAAACAACTGACCTCAAGAAATGGGAATCTCCATGGGGATTCTTGTGCTGGGAGAAGGAAAAGTCTCAGAGCCTAGGACCCATGGGGAAACTTAATTTGTCTTCTGGGGAAGAGATTTCATAGTCCTAACACCTTGTTAGAATACCTTGCAGGATAGGACTGAAGCCTAGAAAATGAGGGGTCAGTGGTGGGCGGTAACTTACATTCATTAACCTAGGTTGGTGAGAATTTGGTGGTTCGCGAAGTGTTGGTCGTGACCCCTTTGGGGGTCGAATGACCCTTTCACAGGGGTCACATATCAGCTATCCTGCATATCAGATATTTACATTACGATTCATAAAAGTTGCAAAGTTACAGTTATGAAGTAGCAATGCAAATAATTTTAGGGTTTGGGTCCGCAACATGAGGAGCTGTACTTTAGATCACAGCATTAGGAAGGTTGAGAATCATCGCCGTAGATGCTCGTATTCATGGCTACCTATGTACACTCCATTTCATTTCAGGACCTCAGAGATTGACTGCAGAAATGGCTGCTCACTGGACCTCTTCAGCCTTGTTCTCCATTGGGCCACATTAATTAAATCTTTTTACTGTTAATTTGGCTGTTTTAATTGTGTTCTCCAGAACAGGCTTATGGGGTAGAGACTGTGACCTCGACTTGGGTATACAGACCTTCTTACAGTGACACATGGCTCTTCAATGGGGTCGATTCTTAGGGGTGTGGTAAAATACCTGTGAACATCTGGCAGTCAGTGCTGGGTTCCAGACGCTGAAGAACCATGTGCCCTTCGCAAAGGCGCTTTGCTTCCTTAAAGACTACTCCCAGGCGGTGGCTGCGCAAGCCTTTAATCCCAGCACTCTGGAGGCAGAGGCAGGCGAATCTCTGTGAGTTCGAGGGCAGCCTGGTCTACAAGCGCTAGTTCCAGGATAGGCACCAAAAAAGCTACAGAGAAACCTTGTTTCAAAAATCAATCAATCAATCAATCAATCAATAAATCAATAAATAAATAAAATAAAAAGACTAGCACTCAGCCAAACTTGCCAAGGTAAGGCTGTCCAACACTGGCTCCTCTCCCTCACTTGAAAATTAAAAACATTCAATGGGATAATACACAGTAAATGGCAAATTACAGAATGCCTGGAGCAATGGCGTCATCGCTGGTTATTTTCATATTACTAGTGTTTTAGAGACTTCCTAAGTGCCAGGCAACAAGCTGCACAAAGCAACATTTTTTTTTTTTTATTCCAGCTCACGGAAGCGAACGTGCCAGCGCGCGCGAATTTGCGAAGCTCCGCCCCCCTAAGGCTTGCGCTTGGAGGTGGGAGTGGGCGCTCCTCTGAGACCGACGCAAACCGGAGAGGCGGGCCGTGTACTTCCGGGCCGAAGAAGCTTCGCTTCCGGGGATACGGACGTCTGGGAGTGCGGAAGCGAAGCTGGCGCCGCCGGCTCCGGAACGGGGACTTAAGCAGGGATGAAGATCACCAGGCAGAAACACGCCAAGAAGCATCTTGGCTTCTTCCGTAACAATTTCGGGGTCCGTGAGCCCTACCAGATTCTTCTGGACGGCACGTTCTGCCAGGCGGCGCTGCGGGGGCGCATCCAGCTGCGGGACCAGCTGCCCAGCTACCTTATGGGAGAGACCCAGCTGTGTACCACGAGGTGGGCCTGAGGGGCGGGGTCGCGGGTGTGGCCCTCGGTAACCGACAGATAGTTCAGGCGGATGGTACTGTGTCCTGCCAATAGACCCTGTTAGCCCTGCGAAATCAGAACGCGTGTTTTGTAGCAGGCAGGCCTGGCTTTGATTCCTGTGTGATTTCAGGCAGGAAATGGCGTTAACCGTGAAGTAGAGGGAATCATTTCTTCCTTTTTAAAAAATTTACTTATTTGCTTTTATTTCATGTACATGGGTTTGCCTGTATGAGGTATTGGATCCCTTGGAACTGGAGTTATAGACAGTTGTGAGCTGCCATGTGGGTGTTGGGAATTGAACCCAGGTCTTCTGGAAGAGCAACCAGTGCTCTTAACCACTGAGCCATCTCTCCAGCCCCAAGGGAATAACTTCTTAAAAGTTGCTGTCAGGTCAGATGAGGTATAGTGTACATAGGACATTTTTCAGCATACAAATGCTACCCCTTTTCTATAGTGGTTGATACCTTTAAGTTTAACGCAAAGGTTTTCAAGCCTTCCAACTGCCAGTGAGGTATTATCTTCAGTTCATAGGAAAAGAAGTCAAGACTGGATATGGAAACCTTTACCCGAGGCCATTTATAAGTACCAACCAAATGTCAAGCACTGCTCCCGACCCTGAGAACACTTAGTAGTCAGGACAGAGGTCCAGCCTTCGATTAAGAAGAAAATGGCAACAGTACTATAAATTCACATTTTGATGGTATAGTTTTGCATCGTAAGCACTTGCGAATTGTGTTTCTGCTTGCTTTGTGTACACAAAAGGAATGCATCAGTTGTGATCGTGAGCATCTTTTGACTTTGTTTCCCACCAGATGTGTGTTAAAGGAGTTAGAGACTCTGGGGAAGGAATTATATGGAGCAAAACTGATCGCACAGAAATGCCAGGTTCGGAATTGTCGTCACATCAAGAGTGCAGTGAGTGGCTCGGAATGCCTCCTGTCCATGGTGGAGGAGGGAAACCCTCATCATTACTTCGTGGCAACACAGGTGATGCTACTTTGAAAACTGCGGTCCTGACTGTTTGCGTGTATACTTCACGTGATCAGAAAGAAATCAGTGGAAGGGATAATGCAGTGTTGGAGTTTTATTTATTTACTTGTTGTGATGTGTTAGACAAGGATTCTGTCACTTAGCTATAACCCATGTTTCATGTTTGCACTTCCAAAAATGCAGACTTTTCAATGGAGCCAGTAAAAGCAGTTACTGGAACGTATGAGGAGAAAACCTTAAGTAAACTTCCAGAAGTTTCCCTCGAGAGGATGAGGAATAGTTGCTGTGGTGCTGACTGCTGCAGAGGTCTTCAGTGGGGAGGAGGGCAGAGCCTCTGCATTCTGTATTCATAACTGTTCTCATGTTCCTCAGTTCATATGATTTCTCCAGAAGTCATGGTGCTTATCCGTAAGGCTGGCTTCAAGGGGCTGGAAGGGTGGCTCAGTAGTTAAGAGCACTGGCTGCTCTTTTAGAGGACTGGGGTTCAATTCCCAACACCCTCTTTTGGCCTCCAAGGCCATACATGAGGTGCACAGATGTACATGTAGCTAAATATCTATACACATAAAGACAAATAAACCTTAAAAGAAAGAGACCAGCAGCACATGGAATGTTGACGGCATTTAAAGGCTGGGAGGTCAAAGGGGAGGTGTCAGGGCTGGTATCAAAACACTCCCATGCAGATTTGCTCAACCATACTTCCAGAAAGCCCTGAGCCAGCTCACTTCTCCACTTCAACCTCCTCCCATGTTGATGTTTCCAGTGAATATTTTAGCATAGAAACAAGAAAACCTCCTAATGCATTTTCTTTTGCATTAGTTGATAGTTCATGGCCCCAGTATTGAGCAGTCTAGCCCAGACTGTTGTTGCCCACCTGTCCTCAGCACCATTTTTATGTTTCTTGTCCTCTAT
This sequence comes from Alexandromys fortis, assembly GCF_014885135.2. NCBI lineage: Eukaryota > Metazoa > Chordata > Mammalia > Rodentia > Cricetidae > Alexandromys > Alexandromys fortis. The sequence continues at coordinate 199,571 of NW_026068161.1, forward strand.
TATAAGACATGCCTTTATTAGTAAAGCGTACTGAGGTGAGGAATCAAAGCCAGTCTCTCCCCTTTTCTATACAACCTTGTTGAAATTCCTGTAAACTTAATTTTAACTACCTAAACTTGATTGAGAAACTAAATCCATTTTCTTTTTAACAGGATCAGGATTTATCTGTGAAAGTAAAGAAAACTCCTGGGATTCCTCTCATGTTCATTATTCAGAACACCATGGTCTTAGACAGGCCTTCTCCCAGAACAGTGGCCTTTGTGAAGGCGGTCGAGTCAGGCCAGCTGGTCTCAGTGCACGAGAAGCAAAGTATTAAGCAACTGAAGGAGGAGCAAGGCTTAGTGAAGAGCCGGGAACCTAGGAGAAAGAGGAAAAAGAAGGTAGGCGGCCCCAATCCTCTCAGCTGCTTGAAGAAAAAGAAGAAAGCACAGGACCCAAAGTCGCCTGCTTCAGAAAAGAAAAAGAAACGGAAGAGAATCCGGAACAGATCTACCCCAAAAGTACTTCCTGAGCAGCAGGGTGTGGAAGGATGACATGTGCTGTGGATGCTCTGGAAGGCCATGAGGAGACTCATTTCCTTGAAAACTGTGAAAGAGTTTACAGCAAAGACTAAACTTATTTTTCCAAGTTAATACTGGCGCATACACTTTTGCCTACATTAAAGAGTGGTTGGGTTTCTTTATTACCATTCGTCTTCAGTTGCTTTGAGAGGTGTTTTACTATAAAATCATTGTCTCCTGTTTCTCCACTTTCACCTCCCAAGTAGTATGTATGTGTATAGTGTGTGCTCTAGTATAGGTTTACATATGTGCATGTATGTGTGTGTGAGAGAGAGAGACAATGTCTGTGTAGGTGTGCGATGACATGAGGCATCTTCCTCTGTCATACTCTACCTTTATTTTTTGAGACAGGGTCTCTCACTGAACAAGTAATTTGCCAGTGAAATGCAATCATTAACTCAAAACTTATTAGTGTACTGGGCCCACCTAAGATAGGCCTTATTAGCAGTCACAGTGCAGGGAGGGGCTTGTGAGGCCTACCATTTACTTCCAAACCGTTTGCTAGTGAAAGAGTCTTAGGGGGAATCATGTTCATTGTGACGCCATGCCCCAAAGGATAGCTTCAAACAGGTGGTCACACAGACAGACCCAGCTAATCATGTGGGTCACAATGAGATTTGTGGGAAGGGGGAGGCTGCGGGCAGGGAGGGTAGGAGGCTGGAAGGAGAGAATGGCCACTGTCCATTTATCCATATCGTAAAATTGTCTAAACAATTTAAATTGATAAAAAAAAAAATGTCCTGGCTAAATTGCAATACATCTCCATTTGGTTTCAGAGTACCCAGCATGTAATGTTAACTTAATCTTTCTGAAATATTGCCACCCAAATACTACATTATAGGAACATTATATGGGAATTTTCTCCATGGAGGAGACAAATTGACTACACCAACAGCCCCTGAAAATTTGAAGTGAAAGGTTGAACTCCCTACTGTTCCCCCCCAGTTCCAGCGCTTATGACTGTCGGACACACTTAGAAAGTGCATGTGTCGCCAGCCATTGTCTCTCCTGTATAGATTCAGGGTCATTCAGGTGGAGAAAGTCAAGTGGAAGCTGTTGGGATTGCTCCTTCCCTCAGGAGAGCAGCAGAGATCACTACCACGGTTGCATGCTTGAGTGAGGCTGTGGTGCTGATTTCATGAGAGGAATAGGTAGACTAAGGAGGACGAAGAATCCCCCATATTCAACACAGTAAAATAACAAGCCCGTAATAGAAATAGATGCGGAAGAACAAATAATCCAAGGAGGAAAACAATGGCAAAACAGCAGGGATGAATACACCTTCCCTCTACGTCATTTCTCTCGTGATTGTTACAGGGAGGGAAATTCTAATTAACACTCATGGACTTCCTGTCTGTCATTTATTTCCTCTGTCTCATAAGTACTGTGACATCCCCTCCCCCCGCCCCCCCTAACCCTTTGCTCTCATTATTAGATTTGAGATCTAGCCGCCCCTGACCTACTGCAGAGGTTCTAATTGGTCAATCCTGCTTCTGGAGCTTGGGTAAGGCAGTCAGTTCCCCCTAAAAGACGTAAAATAAGACTGGACAGGGGACAATTGACCAATACCAGGACCATCCAAGACAGTCGAAGACAGGCCAGGGAAAGTCCCATCTGCCATTGTTGTCTTCACAAGGTGTGAGGCACTGTCTGAACTGTTTTTTCCTCCCAGAATGCTGCTCTCCAGGTGAGAAGACAGACGGTAGAGTGAACACGCATCTGTAAAGGACGTGTGGACCAGAACAATGGCTAGTGCCTAACAGGAACACACAGCACCTAAACTGGGCACAGAATATAAACAGACACAAATCAGGCAGACAACAGCAAGTGGGTTTTTGAAAAGGAAAAATCAGAAATATCATATGTTGCTAGTGTAATTTCACAATGGTACAACTCGCCTGGAAAACAGGCAGGCAGATATTCAAGTTGTTAAACATGCACTTGTGATATTTTCTGGTAGATTTGCTCCTAGGTGTACGTTTCAGAGAAATTAAAACAGATGTCCAAGTAAAACTTATAGGTAGTGGCATTTCGTTTGTATTTTAATAAATAAAGCTTGCCTGAAGATCAGAAAGGTGGAGCAGCCACTCTGGTCAAGCTTACAGACCCAGGCAGCAGTGAAACACACCTTTAATCCCGGTAGCTACACTAGCTTCCCATAGAAACCAGGCGGAAGTGGTGCATGCCCTTAATCCCAGAACGAGAAAGAATTATAAAATGGACCTCATGGTACCCAGTATGTGAAAGGAGAAAAGTAGGCAGGATTTCAGAATCTTCTTCCAGGGCACGTGCCAAAGGGTACGCTCCTACAAGGCTGTTCCTACAAGTTCCAACACCTTCCAATAGCACCGCAGGCTAGGACAACACCTGCAACATTGTCCTTTAAACTAAATCATGTCACCATTGTTTTATAGTAAGGACTGATAGCATTTGTGGCACATAGTTAATGAGTCTGATGACTGTGGAATGAACGAAACTGACTTAGACGAAATCTGCCCTTGTCAGAATGAAAGGATCTCCAGGCTTCATAACTCATGACCATCCAGATCAGAGTGTTGGCCTTCCATGTGGTGTAGGAGTTGTAGCCACTTCACTTGACTTGTTCATCTTGTTCATTCGGCTCACACATTCAGCTCCTCCACCCTGCCCCCCAAGACTCACTGACATTTGGAAATAACCAGTAGCTTAGAAAAATTACACTAAATGGACACACTGGGTCTAAAAATAGAGCAAATGTGGGGAGGAACTGGAGGGAGGGGATGGGGGAAGGATTTGATAAAACATATTATATGGATGTATGAAATTCTCAAACAGCATAAAAGAAGATATAAAAATTTACATCTAGGCGTGAAGGAAGTTATATTTAGAAATATGTCAGCTAGAAAATATCGTATATCCTAGCTGAAATATTAACGTGTATACGCTAAAAGTTACCCTTTCTTACCATTCTACCTTATGCATGTCTGAGGGTAATGTGTGTGTGTGGTATGTATGTGTGTGTATACTCCATACGTTGTATAACAATACTTTTTCTGGCGAGATGCAACACACATACATATTCACTCCAGATAGGAAGTCCACAACAGACCAAAGTATGGATACCACCAAAGTCCAACTTGGTGAACCAATGGGTCCCACTGCAGTTACTTATGGGAATATGGAGGAGGCTTACTTATAAGAGCAGAGATGACTCAAAGACAGCTGCATCACCAGCATGGGTGACAACTCACAAAAGCAGGGTCCCTAGGAGCACACGATATAGCCCGCAAATTGCCCGACAGGGTGAAAAGTGTCCTTTCTAGATGCCTTAGTCAGTCTAAACCTCTTCCAGTCAGCTCTGCTGGTGTCTGTCACTTCTGGGCAATTTGATTTGTCTCAAAGTCTTGTTTGCAGTTTTGCTAGTTTGAGAATCACCTTTGCAGCTCGAGTTATGTGCATGGCTGTCTTCTTTCCAGCTTGTCTTGTCTGAGAGTGACTCTCTTCCCTCTTTATTGCTTGCTCTGGCAGGGAAGGGCCTAGTTTATCTGGTCAATTCCAGGGACTTCCTGAAAATATTTTGAGCTGTTCACCTTCTAGTTTAAGGAGTGTCACTGAAGGCTGGATTGTTTCGGTCTCAGAGGAAACTGTTAATACAACACCGTATCATATTAAACATTATTTTGTGGGAGCCCTTGTACCCTGCTCTGCCCCAGCAATTCTAAAGCTGTTTAGCGAGATCATCTCTACTTCGATCTACTTTTAGGAGGACAGAAGGCTGTGTCCTTCCTTCTTCTCTCAACCAAAAATGACTGATGATAAGTGAGCCACTATCCAGCCGGCATTTGATTCTTGTCTTTCCGGATGCATCATTATCCTTTCTCCATCGTGTACCTGTTCTGTCCTCTTGAAATGGCAGCAACCCACATTCCTCAGCCCAACCAGTGAAGGAGACTCCCGCACAGCAGGGGTCCCTTCCAGACCCCAGATTAAACACAAACCATATCCAAACACCTGTTTTCACAGGGAAGAAAGGTTAAAGTGACTGCTTTCTGACTCTGGCAGAAAAAACAGCAGCAAACAACCTTGCATTTGTCATTCTACAGAGAAAAAGGGGAGGTCTGTGTCAGAATGGGCGGTATCATCTTGTTAGTTTGGGTCTCCAGAACGGTTGCTGAACAAGCCGGAAAAATAGCCTGGTATTTTCAGTCCTAAAAGACAAAAGCGTAGAAATGACAAATGCCGCCAGGTCTTAGGGAGGTTCCACCTCGGAGGCTAGGAGCCATAGTGTGGGTGTGTGAACGCATTCTTAGAAGAGCCGTGGTGAGCTGGTAAGATGACCAGCTGCTAAAGTGCTTGCCAGGCAACCATGAGCACCTGAGCTTAATTTCCAGGTCCTCTGTAAAACCTGGATGCTGCAGCTTGACTGTAGCCCCAGTGCGGGGACGGAGGATCCCCAGAGTTTGCTGGTCACCCTGTCTAGCCTAATCAATAAGTTCAGCAAGAGACCCTCCCTCGAAACATAAAGTGGACATTGACTGAGGAAGACACCTGCTGTGCCCTCTGCACATGGGCATGTGCCTAGACATATATGAAACCTTGCCCTCCCTCACCCCCACCCAGAAAAAAGTGAAGAAGAGAGTCATTACCCGAAGGAAGAAAGTAATTAATCACAAGAAAAATATCCAAAGGCATTCATTATGTCCAAAGGTCTTAGAAAAGATGGGGTTTTGGATCAGTATAAAATGATACAGACGATGAGGTCAAGTTACAACAAAACGAAGAACGGGTTTAGAATCCCAAAGTACTCTTGCATTTGGCGCCACCTGCTGGCCCGTGTCTGCTCTGTCTTACTTGGGTTTGGCACCTTTTCCCTTCCAAGCAAATCCTAAACTAGACCAACACAGTGAAAGGTGCAAAATGCAAGGGTCCCGTGACAACTGGGGCACGCGTTTGTCCTCCTTCTGGTTCTCTATCTACTGGGTCTTCCGGCCACTTCCTGGTTAATTAGAGCTCACTCTTCCTTGGCTGTTATTGGAGCTAGGAGCCAAGGTTATGAAGATCCATCCACCCCTCTGCCTCTTCACTGTTTGAGATAGGAAAAAGGTGGCTTCTTACACTTTAGCTGACCCTCTCCCACTCACTATCACCAGAACATACACACCATCCTTGACCCCTTTCAAAGGAGTTCAAGATAGGAACCAGGAATCTAATCTGTGCATTAGATTCCAGGAGTCCTGTGGAGCTTCTTGCATTGTTTTCTATATTATTTTGATAACCAAGAAAAAAATCACAAACACTTAGGTAATAAATAATCTCTGTCATTTGTCTGCCTCTCTTGAAGGCCTCTCTCTCTATTCTCTACACCTTTAGTTCCTAGCTGGTACTACTCCACAGCACCCTCTGTAACTCGCCCGCAGGCACATTGAGGATAAGAGCAGGCCTTCTTGGTCTGGTATCAGAGGGCTTGGTTTTTCTCACGCACTCATTCTATTAAGCTAAAGTGTCATTTCAGTGACTGAGCTATGATTTCAGCAGTGGTGTTAAATTGAAGTTCTTCGTAGATGCAGTAGTTTATCCTAAAGCATTGTTTGATGGCGACAACATATCGCCTCTTCCCTTCCTGGGAACAATCATAAGAAAGACCATCACATCATACAGATGAGAACATGGAAGTTATTTTCAGTAGGTCTTTTATCTTCCTAGAGCAAAATTATTTTTAAAATAATAGTAAACTCAATGAACTGATTTCAGACATATATTCGGCTTCACAGCTAAGATTTGGTTTTGTACTCTTTTCACAATGGTTGGTGTATCAGTCTGGGTTCTCTAGAGCACTGGTTCTCAATTTGTGGGTCACAACCCCCTCCGGGGGTCAAATAACCTTTCACGGGGTTGCCTAGGACCATTGGATAGCACAGATATTTATATTATGATTCATAACAGCAGCAAAACTAGTTATGAAGAAGTAATAAAAATAATTTTATGGTTTAGGGGTCACCACAACATGAGAAACTGTATTAAAGGGTTGCACCATGAGGAAGGTTAAGAACTACTGGCCTGGAGGGTTCCTAAGAGTCACTGGTTTTGCGTCCACAATGGAAGGCCAAAGGGGTTGGGTTCTGTGCTGGCAAAAGACGGCAGCAGCAGAGGAGATAATAGCAACAGAGTAGCTGAGCTCACACAAACAGGGCAGATGAACTCACCAGCAGGACTTGAAGGTGAGCAGGCACCAAGGAAAAGAGTCTTCCACTTCCTTCTATCAGGGCCTTAGGGGAAGGTGCCACCCACACAGAGAGTGGGTCTTTTCACTCTAAATAACCCACACACATGCGTGCACACACACACACACACACACACATCCATACCAAGCACTCCAACACAACAGTCTATGTATCGTATGTTTTATCTACCATAAAGACAAATTGAATTTAATTTCAAGTTAGTTTGCCATTTCCACATAAAATATTATCAGAAGTGAAATTTATTCAGGTAATCGGAGATTTACTAATAGATTTTAGTCACAAAGATAGTAATCTTATTGTACACAGATCTGTGTGCTTTGGAAGCACACCGTTATCTAAGTTATAATTTGAATCGGTGCTGTAAGTAGAAAAGGCAACATCTCAGGTGACAATGACAGAGTCAATTTCCAGACTTAGAGCCGGTGCAGATGGAAATCCCAGTCGTCAGAACGATTATGGTGACAAGTGACAGAAAGCTGGCTTGCAGAAAATAGTGTCTATTGGGATACATAGCAGAAAACTTCAGAGAAAAACTTTCCTTCCATCTCAGATGGACCTAGCTGTTTCATTTCTCATATTCCATCCCTTACTTCTGCTTTGTGTTTCACTGGTTTTACTGAGGTATGCTTTCTCCATCTGTGTTTTTACAGAGGCTATAGTTTCAAGACCAAGAAAGAAAAGATTACCTCTGTCTTCCTTGCCCACCAAATCCCAAGAATATGCAGCTCCTGCACCATTTGAGAAGCTACAAGCGTGGGGTTGATGCTCCAATTTTGAAGTCATGCTGCACCCTGAACTAGGGCTGGGACAGGGAAGCTGACTCCACCCGAAATGCACCAGGGAAAGTACCGGCGCTGCCTAAGGAATGGAAGCTCCCATGGCAGAAACCTGTGGCCGCTGCTTATTTCTGTGTATTAGAATCAAATAAGATTTTATTTGGGTTATTTTATGTGCTCATATTTACCAGTATTTCTAAAGGCGCTCTTGGTATAATTAGCTGGCCTTTCAGCAGCATTGCAAACATTAGACGAAGATGATACTTGCTATGACCTGAATAATTGTGTCACCTTCGCTCCCGTTTCAGGTGTTGAAGTCTACCCACTAATGTGTTGGTATTTGAGCACGGGCCAATGGGAGGTGATCAGACCATGAGAGGAGAACATTCAAAAACTCATCAGCCAGAAGTTGCAACCCACTTCTGCCTTGTGGGGTACAGCCAGAGGAATGCCTGCTAACCAGAGTAGAGTCCTCAGCAGACATCAGGTCTGCTGGTTCCTTAGTTTTGAACTTCCCAATCCCTAGAGCTGTGAGAAATGACTTCCTGTTGTTTGTAAGACATGCAGTGTGTGACATTTTGCTATGGTAACACAGAAGGGCTAAGATGATACCCATCACCTAGATAAAGAACTTCAGAATTTATCTCCATCTATTGCTCAACATTCTTGCTTCCTTCATCTGGTTTCAGGCCCCAGGTATAATTAACAGGAAATGGATATAATCTGGAGAAACTCTGTAAGAGCATTTGCTTTTCCTGTTGGATTACAGTGCAGAAAACACTTGCCAGTTCACTTTCTCTCAGGCAACTCTGAGGTCACAAAGCAAGATGAAGCTAGCTAATGTTCTAGTATGGAGTGGCAAGAGGCCCGTGGGGTTTGAAATAAAATGCCCCCCAAAGGGAGTAGCACTATTGGGAGGTGTGGCTTTGCTGGAATAGATATAGTCTTGTTGGAGGAAGTGTGTCAGTAGCTTTGAGGTCTCCTATGCTCAAACTGCACCCAGTGACACAGTTCACTTCCTGTTGCCTGCCAAGCAAGAGGTAGAACCCTCAGCTACCTCTCCAGCATAGCATCTGCCTGCATGCACAGTGATGCATCTCACAGTGATGATAACGGACTGAGCCTCTGAAACTGTAAGCAAGACCCAAATGCTTTCTTTTATAAGGGGTGCCATGGTTTTGATGTCTCTTCACAGCAATAGTAACCATAGACAAGGCTCGAGTTGCTGACGGCTTCTGGAGGAGGGAGAGTCACTTCTCTTCGATGGTGTGGCTCCTGGTAGGTCTATCATGCTTCACTGTACAGCTCCACAGTGAGGAGTTTATGGAGAACATCAACTAAATAGATGAGTATTTTTTAAAAGGAGGACACAAAGTTGGGGGGTATGGGTAGATAGAGGTGGGTCTAGGAGGAGTTAAGGGTAGGAATTGGGGGTGAATAGGATCAAAGTACATTATATAAAATTCTCAAAGAACCCCAAAAATATTTTTAAAGTACATTTTTTAAAAAAATCCCACAACAACCCACAAACATGTATGCAATAAGAATTAAGTAACAAAACCAAAGTCTTCTTCTGTTCTTGAGTGTTAGAGCTATTTCCACAGTACAGGGATTTTGGATGGCAGGACTAGATGCCCTTTGAAGCTCAACTGAATTATAACATCTCATAAAAATGTAATAATATTAAATTATATAAGTGTATACCAATGACTTATTTTTATTATTATCATCAACATCATTATTAGTTTTTCGAGATTGGGTTTCTCTGTGTTGCTTTGAAGCCTGTCCTGGAACTAGCTTTTGTGGATCATGCTGGCCCCAAACGCACAGAGATCAGCCTGCCTTTGCCTTCTGAGTGCTGGGATTAAAGGAGTGTGCCACCACTGCCCAGCCAAAGACTTTTTTTTAGAAACATAATTTCCATCATAGAGGTGGGGCAGTGGTAAAGGTGCTTGCTACAAAGTCTGATAACCTGAATTCAATCCCAGGATTCACTTAGCGGAAGAATGTTGAAATAGGAGCGGCGGCAGGGCTGCGTCCCAGGCACCCGGCCGCCCGCATGGCTAGCTTATGCCAGAAATAATTACACGGAAACTGTATTCTTTCAAACACTGCCTGGCCCGGCTAGTTCCAGTTTCTTATTGGCTAGCTCTTACATATTGTTCTAACCCATTTCTAATATTCTGTGTAGCCCATGAGCTGGCTTACCCGAGAGGATCTTAACCTGCATCTGTCTGGAGTGGGAGCATCATGGCGACTCCTCGACTCAGCTTCTTTCTCCCAGAATTCTCTTCTGTATACTCCGCCTACCTAATTTTCTATCCAATAAAATGGGCCAAGGCAGTTTCTTTATTATAATTAACCAATGTCCTTCCTCCATCAGAAGAATAAAATCTACTCTTGCAAGATATTCACTGACATTCATAACCATGCCATGGCATACACCCCCAGCCTCTTTCCTAGCCCCTACTGAATAAATAAATAGATGTAAGAAAAATAATGAATTTCAACTTCAATATTCAAATACCTTATATCTTACATCTTGATTTTTCAAAGATTTATTTATTGATTTTATGTGTATGGTACTTTGTCAGCATGGACATCTGCACACCAGAAGAGGGCATCGGACAGTTGTGAGCTGCCATGTAGGTGTTGGGAATTGAACTCAGGACCTTTGGGAGAGCAATGAGTGCTCTTAACCAATGAGCTGTCTCTCCAGCCCCACATCTTGATATTTAACTGTTTTTTTTTTTTTTTAAATTTTGTTAGGTTTGTGTATTTATTTATTTATTTATTTAAAGAGTTTATTTATTTATTCTTTATACAGTGTTTTGCCTGCTTGTATGCCTGCAAGCCAGAAGAGGGGCGTCAGATCTTATTATGGATGGTTATGAGCCACCACGTGGTTGCTGGGAATTGAACTCAGGACCTCTGGAAGAGTAGCCAGTACTCTTAACCTCTGAGCCATTTCTCTAGCCCCCAACAGACATGTGTTTTTGGAAGAATGTGTAACCAAAGGATTATCATTAATTCTGTCGTTCTGTGATGTAGTTTCAACAATACTGCCATATAATGTTTTTTTTTTCTTTAAAAAAGAAATTTCCTATCCAACCCAGCACTGCATTTTTACAGATGCCTCATCTCTGCCCCTAGGGGGAGCTCCAGCCTCCTCTACAAATCACTTCATCCCCTTTGAGCAACTTTTTTTCTTGCTTTAATTTCTCTTTACTTCGCATCCAAGAGGAATCAAGGTGAATCTGTTAAGAGCAGATTTCTGAGTGTGTTTCTTGAAGTGTGGATCTCCTGACCGCTTGTCCAGGGTTTCTGCTGACACTAAGAAAGTCTCTGGTTGGATTTTGCTGCCCATATTAAATGGATTCAGCAGGCTGCTTAAGTGCTTCACAGGAGCCAGGTACCTGAATGCTGGTATAGAGCATAAACAAGCTATAGAATTTGCTTAGATACATACACCCTGGTGTCTTTGACTAGCTCTGCCTTGGTCCATAGAAAGAAATCTTAAAAACAGGTTCAACCTTCAGCTTATCTAGCCTCCAGAATCCTAGCAATGTAAGGTGTTCTAAGTTCTTTCTATTTTGGCAAGGATGGGCACTTAAATATACACTCCCATTGAGTTAACATATGTCCCTTCCCTCCTGACCCTCATATGCCCTAGACAAAGTTAACTGGACAAGGGGGGCATTTGATCAGAAGAGCCCATCATCTGGGTTGATGAAATTGTGGCTGGCTCTACAGAGATCTTGATCATCACCATGGACCCATGAGATTCACACTCCTTAGGGATCTTAACAATGACATACTGAATTGGTTTGCCACAGCTGCTACAATAGGTACCAGAGATGATGGTGTGGTGGCTTAAATAACAGAACTTAATCTTCTCACCACTCTGAGTATTAAAAACTTGCCATCAAGGTGTTAATAATGATTTCTTCTTCTTCTTCTTCTTCTTCTTCTTCTTCTTCTTCTTCTTCTTCTTCTTCTTCTTCTTCTCCTTCTCCTCCTTCTCCTTCTTCTTCTCCTCCTCCTCCTCCTTTTTCTTCATTTTCATTTGTTTGTTTTTTGAGACAGGACTTTGTGTAGTCCTGGCTGTATTGGAACTCACTCTGTAGACCAAGCTGGCCTCAAACTCAGAGTTCCTCTTGCTTCTGCCTCCTGAGTGCTGGGATTAAAGTCATGTGCCACCACCGCCCAGCTGTTGGTTGCTTCTGAAGCCACTCCCTCTGGCGTGTAGAGGACCACCTTCCTCGCAGGTCTTCACTTTGTCTCACCTCTGTGTGTCTGTGCCCTTATTTCCATTCATAAAAACACCAGTCCGGTCACATTTGCTTTCATGAGGACACCGGTCGTGTTGGATTTCTTTTCATGATGGCATTCCCATCATGTTGCATTTGCAGTCTTTTTTTTCTAAGGACCATGTGTTAACTTAGTCACCCTGATAGAGATCCTATCTCCAAATACTGCCACGTGCTGAGGCACAGGGCTTGAGCTCAGCATATGAATTTGCAGAAGGCACAATTTATAAGTCTGTAATCGATACAAGGAGAAGGGTCCCTTAGTGATGGAAAGTAAAGTGGACACTGCCTTGTATGAAGAATGTGCCAAAAAAGCAGGAACTTTTATGAGTTGGAAGTATGCAGGGATGAATGTATAAACTATACTTTAAATCCGTATTAGACAGTATTCATTGAGTTAGTACCTATTTCATTGGCTTGGACAAGAATATTGGACATGACCACAAAAGCACAAGCGACAATAGCAAGCGTAGGCAAGTGGAAGAACAGACAAAAACACTTCTGTACACCAAAGGAAAACTATTCACCTGGGAGAAATATGGACAAACCACAGTCTGGCATAAGGACTACAATATTAAAAAAAAAACTCAGTTCAATAGTAAGGAAACAAATTGTTCTATTAAAAATGGACAAAGTATGCTGGAGAGATGGCTCAGTAGTTGAGAACATTAGGTGCTCTTCCAAGATCTAATTTCAATCTCCAGCTCCCACACGTTGGCTCACAGGCATAACTCACTCCAGTTATAAGCTATCTGAGCCCTCCTCTGGCCTCCTTGGGAACAAGGTACATCTGTGGTGCATCAAAACATATGGGCCATTCATACACAAGAGATAACAAACAAAAATTTTCAAATGAGCAAAGATTGTGAGCTGACATTTATTCAGATGGCCAACTAGTACAAGAATAAATGTCTAACATAACAATCATTAGGTAAATACAAATTAAAACAACTGTAAAATACCACCCCATAACTGTTAGAGTGAGGATGACACAGAAAAATCTAGGTAGATGCCCCTCCAGCCGGAGGGAGGGCTTGGCTGTCTCTCATTGGTTGGAGGTACCCCCCACGTCACATGATGTCACTTAACCTATATAAGATGACACTCACAGTAATAAACTGAGTTCCTGCTTTGACTGAACTCCCTATTGTGTCTAATTGCCCTGCGTTGCAGGGCTGCGGAAAGAGCAGATAGCACACTCACCTTTCCCTGGGGAATAAGAAGACTAAGGAAGCCTAGCATGAGGCTAAGAATCCATTGACTCTTATTCTATCCATTTCAGTGAGAAAAGAAGGTTAGAGAACTCAGGCACTTTGCCCACATGGAAGAATTTTGTAGCAGAACCGAAGTTTGAACTCAAATCTCAAAGTCAATATGGCTTGGAAGCAGAAGAGGAGAGAGGGGCAGAGTGGAATCTCCATGGCTGGACAGACTCAAAGTAGATGGAGGCCCTTCAGATGGCAATTAACACCTTCAGGGTGATGACGCGTGATGTTTGGGTGGAATGTGATTTTTGCATAAAAACAGCAAGAAATCTATAATCCCTTTAAGATTGATTAAAGGGAAAAGGGAAGAGTGAGATACACTAATATTTCTTGTTCTCCAGCATGCTTTTAAAACTTGTTCTGAAGCTAGTCTTAAAATTGGGAGGAATTCGAGACAATGCCAGCACTGCAGACAAATGTACATTTTCCCCGAGTCTCTAACACGAACTTGGAGTCTGTTCAGATATGTATATCTCATTTTCTGAGCACCTACACGTATTGGAAGTCAATAATGAGTAAGATACAGTCTCCTTTCATGAAGCTTGTTGATGCACTTGGGAAAGCAGATAGGTAAATCGTGAATTTTATTATGCTGAGGTTAGTGTTACGACAAAACTCCTACCAACCATAAACCCCATTGGCTATAGAACATGCAGCATCAGTCTCGCTTTGTTTCGATAGGCAAGAGATCATAAACGAGTAAATAAACCTATTTCCTTACGAATATTTTTAAAAATCATCCTTCTTGGGAGCTTGGTGAAAAGCTGGATGGGGAGTTGATGTTGAAGCAGGCGTCAAGGTAATTTAATAACAATACGCACAAAGCAAAGATAGACTCAACAGTGCGTCTTAAATGGATTAGGGAGGGAAGCTGTATTGGTTACTTTTCTATTGCTGTGATAAAACACCACGACCGAGGCAGATTATAGAAGAAAGAGTTACTTGGGATTATGGTTTCAGAGGGATAGGAGTCTTTCATAGCAGGGGGTAGATACAGCAGCAGGAAGAGCGAGTTGAGAGCTCATATTTTAAATCACAAGCTGGGAGTTAAGAGAGTGCCCTGGGAGCAGTGGGAGTCTTTTGAAACCCAAAGTCCACCCCCGAAGTGACTTCCTCCGGAAAGGCCACACCATCTAAACCTCCCCACACAGTACCACCTGAGCCTGTAAGGAACATCTTCATGCAAACCTCCACGAAAGAATTAATCTTTGTCTTCACTTCCCCTGAGACAGAGTCTGCGTTATGTAACTCAGCTGATCTCAAGCTTGAGCTACCCCTATCTCCAGAAGGCTGGAATTATGGGCACGTATCATATGGCTCTATAGGAAGCATCAGGGTTTTATTTTATGCCCCGTATCTTCAGTGTTTTGCCTTTATATGAGCTCCCTATTCTGCTTAAGTTATGTTTGCTCTGATGGAAAGGGCCTTTTGGCTTTCTGTAGCTGGTTCTCCGATTGACTAAGCGACAGCAGTATAAACTACCAAATACAAGTTAAATAAATACTGGTGTCTCAAGCCTACAGCTTGACAGGAGAGACCAGTGCCCAGCAACCCTGACACCATGCCCCCGAGCAGTAATTTCAGCTCCCCCCCCCAACCCCAACCCCAACCCCAGTACCTGGTAGCGTTTCACAGCTGCTGAAGGGGCTTAACACTTCCCCAGGTTACAGACAGTGTTTCCCCGGGACTGACTGCCCCTTCATGCTAGTTTTCAGGCCCCTCCTCATGAAGGCACAAAACCAGAAATGAAATAAGAGCTGGATTTCTCACATTCTCACCCTGCCAGGCACAGGCATCACGGTAGCAGGGAAGATTCTTTTGACATAAGCCAGTGTTATTAATCTTCCCTCCTATTAATAACCCTTGCTGGTCCCATTTCTCCCTCCAAATAGTCTCTTCTGATTACAACTGACATACATCCCATTGTTCTATCTTGTCTGTCCCTCACTTTAGACCTCACCTCCCTACCTCCTGTTTCCATGATGTGTGTGTGGATGTGTGTGCACGCGCTCGTGCGCATGAGTGTATGTCTCTTAAGTGATGATTCTTATTTACCTTGAAGTTTGAAATCCATTCAGAACAACGTAGGAAACGAGACCTTTACCCCTCCCTCTTGTGACTTCTAGTTACCTTGGGAGATGGTGGGCGGCATCCTAGCTCTTCACTTCGGACTTCTCCACACGTGACAATTCAGTTGTGTAACTGTTACTAAGCCTGTTTTACAAATGACATGTCTGGTTGTTCCAAAGGCTGAGTGCTCTAAAAATGATAGGTAGCGTTGGGGCTTTCTCACCGGGAAGGCTGAGTCTTGAGGGGCGAGGGGGCTCCTTGCTTTCACTGACATGCCTGCAGGACAGGGGTTTGGGGAGAAGACCCATAGAAAATAAGAATTGAATTGCCAGCCACTGCAGCACCTCCAGGACTTCAGAAAGATCAGGCTGTGAGCTCATTTTATTTTATTATCTTCAGGGCTGGGATGAATCTGGAGCCGTGGGATTGCAGACAAGCCCCTTACCACTGAGTTATTGCCGTCAGCCAAAGCTGCCGGCTCTTGAGAGACAATATTTTGCTTCTTCAGCTTTCTTTCCTTGTTTGTTTTGCATGAATACAATTGCGCATTTGCAGAACGGGGAAGCAGAGTAAAGCGACTTAGAAGCAAGAGTATGCTAAAGTCCTCGGCACTCTTGATAGGGACCGGTGGAATAAAACATAACTTAGTTCCTATCTGCAGAACTGCATCCGTCAAGATCAAACCCTCCTCCTCCGGCAGCAGAGCTGAGGGGATTGCAAGCAACTGTGAGGCCAGCTTAATCTACAGAGCAGGCTCAGTACACCCAGGCCTGTACCGAGAACACACAAACAAATAAACAAACTAAAGTTGGAAAAGAAAACAGTCACAAAAGGAAAAGAGGTGACTGAGGCATCACAGGGAAACAGGCATGGTTACTGGGTGAGCTTTAAGGTGTGTGGAGTAAAAATGGATGTCAGAACATCCTCTACTATAATCCTAAACATGTGGCCAACAGCGCACGTGTGCTCATGTGTGTGCACTCACATGTAGAAGGTCTGTAAGCGCAGAGAGAGGGGGACAGCTGCTCACAAACTTGTTGGCAGTGGGGTAGCTAGGAGAGGAGTCCTTTGTTTTGTTTCATCTATTCTGTTCCCGAAATTTATTTTTCCACGGGACTGTGTTAAAATACGTACGTACAGGCATGGTGGCACACGCTTTTAATCCCAGCACTCGGGAAGCAGAGGCAGTCTGAAGTCAGCATGGTCCACATAGTGAGTTCCAGGACAACCCGGGCTGTCACAGAGAGATTCTGTCTCACAAACAAAGCAAGCAACAACAACAGCAAAAAAAAAAAAAAAAAAAAAAAAAAAGAAAATAAACTATTTTTTTCATTTTACATACTAATCCCAGTTCCCACTCACTCCCCTACTCCCATTCCCTCCACCTCCCCCACCTCCATCCACTCCCCAGAGATGACTAGGCACATTGCTTTGAGGAGGGTCCAAGGCCCTCCCTACTATGTTAAGGATAAGTAAGGTATCCATCCAAAGAGAATGGGTTCCCAAAAAGCTAGTACAAGTAGTAGGGATAAATTCTGGTGCCACTGCCAGTAGCCCCTCAGTCTGCCCCAGACATACAACTGTCATCCACATTCAGAGGGTCTAGTTTGGTCCTATGCTCATTCCTTCCCAGTTCGGCTAGAATTGGTGAGCTCCCATTAGCTCAGGTAAGCTGTTTCAGTGGATGTCCCCATCATGGTCTTGACCTCTTTGCTCATATTCTCATTCCTCCCACTCTTCAACTAGACTTTGGGAGGTCAGCCCAGTGCTCTGCTGAGGGTCTCTGCCTCTGTTCACATCAGTTGGTGGTGGATGAAGGATCTATGGTGACATTTAAGATATTCATCAATCTGACTACAGGGCAAGGCCAGTTCAGGCACCCTCTCCTCTATTGCTTAGGGTCTTAACTGGGGTCATCCTTGTGGATTCCTGGGAATTTCTCTAGTGCCAGGTTTCTTGTTACTCCATAATGGCTCCCTCAATCAAAATATCTCTTTCCTTGCTCTCATCTCTGTCCTTCCTCCATCTCGACTATCCTGTTCCCTCAAGTTCTCCTTCCCCCTCCCCTTCTCCCTTCCTCTTCCCCTTCAGCCCTCCCTTCCTCCTCACCCCCATGCAATTTTGTCAGGCGAACTTGTCTATTTCCCCTTACCAGGTGGATCTACATATGTTTTTCTTAGGGTTCACCTTGTTACTTAGCTTCTCTAGGGTTGTGGACTATGGGCACATTATCCTTTGTTTTACAGCTAGTATCCGCTTGTGAGTGAGTACATACCATGTTTAATTTCTGGGTCTGGGTTACCTCACTCAGGATGGTTTTTTCTAGTTCCATCCATTTGCGTGCAAATTTCAAGATGTAATTTTTTTTTAACTGCTGAATAGTGCTACATTGTGTAAATGAGAACTACAACTTTTTTAAAAGCAAAAGCCCAGAACAGTTTAACTGGTCTGAAAATGAAGAGCTTGGCATATGTATATTCATGCCATCGTCCATAAATATGTATCTGCTGGATGCTGGATGAGGTGCTAAAGGTCAGAAGATATCACCTGTTAGGACCTGGATAGGGACAGGTGGGGGTATATCAGGAGCAGAGCACAGAGCTAGCATCAAGAAGCTCATGAGGTCAGTACCCAACACTGAAAAATAAACCATTAGATACAACCAAACAAAATAAATAAATCACACTTCCATATTTACCGCAATTGGGATAAATGTGTGCATTAAGACTTGGAGTTGGAGCCGGGCGGTGGTGGCACGCTCCTTTAATCCCAGCACTTAGGAGGCAGAGGCAGGCGGATCTCTGTGAGTTCAAGGCCAGATAAAGGGAGTTCCAGGACAGGCTCCAAAGCTACAGAGAAACCCTGTCTCGAAAAAACAAAACAAAACAAAACAAAAAAAAACAAAAAAAAAAGACTTGGAGTTGGAGCAATGGTTCTCAACCTTCCTTTTGCTGTGACCCTTTAATACAGTTCCTCATGTGGTGACCCCCCAACCATAAAAAAATCTCCATTGCTACATTATAATGGTAATTTTGCTACTTTTAAGAATTGTAGTGTAAATATCTGATATACAGCATATCCAATATGTTTCCCACAAGAGGGGTCATGACCTATAGGTTGAGAAGCACTGAGCTGGAGAATCAGGTACCATTTCTTGAGGAAGAGTCACGGTAAGTCCTGAAGGATACAGAGGAGTTAGGAGGAGAATGAGAAGCCAATTCTGCTTAAGTAGATAACACAGGTGATGACTCAGAGGAAAGTGACCTAGTTTCCTTCAACCTGATGGAAAAACACTCCACTAGGCTTCCCTAAGGCTAGCAGAAGTCCAACCGTTGCCTACTGGATCCAGGGGAGAAGCCAGAGAAGGAGAAAACAGCAAGAGGTCCTGTTTGTTCTCTATCTTGGCCTCTTTCAAGCATAGAACAAGTAAGGTTGGTGACTTGGGACACACAACATCTTCTTTTGATTTTAAGTGGCACTTAAAACATGTGGCATTGATTGACAACACCAAAACATTGGGCAAAGGTACATGCAAGTATGAAATAATTAGCTTTTTCAAAAATACTCTATGACTTGGCTTTATCAAAGAGGCGAGAGTTCTCCAGTTCGCAGGCTCCATGTTTGTCTCATTGGTTTATGCCAGTTGTCCCAGTCCCTGTGAATATGTGAGTTCTGATCTCTTTTACAGTGGCTCTTCCTCTCCTTGGCTCCTTGAAGAGATTGGTGGGAAGCCTGGCAGCCCTGTACGTGGGAGAAAAGTCAAGAAACTTCCATGGTTCTCCTGGTTGCTACCTGCCCAGCAGAAGTGGCCACCAGCAAATTCATTGTCCTTAACTGAGCTTAGCAGTACCTTTAAGTAATGCATGGTGGAAAAATAAAAACAAAACATAACCAAAAAACCCCAAACAAAACAAAACAAAAAACCACCCCAATGCCCATCCTTTCTCTACAAATTTCCTTTGCATGTTTTATTGCAAATTGAAAAGTGATGTGTTGGTCAATTTCTGGATTGTATTATAGTTTATCAATATACTTGTCTACCTGAACATCAATGCCGTATTTCTTGATAGCTATGTCTTTATAGTAGTTTTGGAAGACAAATAGTGTGGGTTTTCAATTTTTCTCTCTTTCAAAGTTGCTTTTACTATTCTAAGTCCTTTGCTTTACACACAACTTACAGGATCTGCTTATCAGTCTCCGCAAAAGTCCTGCGAAGATGCACACAATGAATTTCAATGAAATAATATACAAATATATATGAATATCTTTATCATCTATCTACATATCTGTCTATCTACCTATGTATATATGAATACATAACTTTGATATCTGACCCAATTTGTTTGGTACTTAGCTTCTGAAAACAGTAGGAAAACATCATTAATAACAAGTCAAGTGGGTTTAGTAAGTTTATCTTTCAGTTCCCATTTGTGGCACTGAGTATTCCTTTGAAATACCAGCCAGTACTGGCAGTGGCCAACCGTAAGCTTCTGTCTTCCATAGTTTAAGAAGCTCATATTTTCTGATCATTCTGGATTGCAATAACCTTTTGTCCAGAACTGGTGTCTCACCGTAGACAAGGAACTTGTATATGTAACAGTGAGAAAAAGTTTTTTTCCCATTAGGGAGAAGAAAGAAAAGAAGCCATCCAAGGCCAGCCCATCTGGGTTTTGAAAGACTATGAGGTCCTTCCTTCTGTCCCATTCTTTCAGGCTGTCATGTAGTTTTCTTTTCCTTTCAGTAGAGAAAGAGGACATAAACTT
Organism: Alexandromys fortis; assembly: GCF_014885135.2. Classification (NCBI taxonomy): domain Eukaryota; kingdom Metazoa; phylum Chordata; class Mammalia; order Rodentia; family Cricetidae; genus Alexandromys; species Alexandromys fortis. Next base: position 219,536 of record NW_026068161.1, read on the forward strand.
AATATCGGTTGTAAAAAACAAGATAGCAGTGGCTATAAAAGAAGTGGCCAGGAGCAACTTCATGTGCACATGTGCACTTCATCAAAAAACAAGAACACTTTAAAAAATTTACCATAAATAACAAACAGAAACCACAAAAATCTATTTCCCAATGGTGCTGGAGGCAGGAAGGAGAAGTAGGAGGGTGTGGAGGTTTAGACTAGATATGTTCCTCAAAGGCTCAGACATTTAAATACTCGGTCCCCAGATATGGTGCTACCTGGGAGGTGGTTACCCCTTACTGAGGAAGTGCGTGTATCTGGCAATGCGCCTAACTGGCGGTGGGTTTGGGGAGGGTTTTAGGAGTCCATAGCCGTGTTTTTCTTCCAGTTTTTAGTTCTCTCTGCTCTGTGCTTGTGATTGAAGACGTGAGCCCTCAGCTCCTTGCCCTCCCTGCCTGCTGCCATGCTTTCATGGCCAGTATGAACTTTCTCTAAGGACCCTTAAACCAAAATAAATACTCCCTCCTGTTTCCCTGTTCGTAGTGTGTTGAAATATGGAGCGGCGGGGCTGCGTCCCCAACACCCCGGCCACTTGGCTAGCTCATGCCCGAAATAACAACACACAAACTGTATTCATTTAAAGAACTGCTTGGCCCATGAACTCTAGCCCTTACAGGCTAATTCTCACACCTGGACTAGCCCATTTCTAGTAATGTGTGTAAGCACCCCAAGGTGCGCTTACCGGGAAGATTCTAGCCTCCATCCATCATGAGTCTGAGCTTCATGCGTCTGCCTCAGAGCGCAGAGCTATTGAGTCTACCTGGGAGGGCTGAGCATGGCGTCTCTGCTCCAGCAGAGCTGTCTGGTCTCTCCGAGAGCAGAGCAGAGTCTGACCTCACTTCCTCATCCGCCCAGAATTCTATTCTGTTTACTCCTCCCATCTATGTTCCAAGCCATGAGGCCAAGCAGCTGGTTTATTATAACTTAACCAATGAAATCAACAGATTGATATATGACACTCCCACATCAGTAGTGTTTTATCAAAGCAATAGAAAAGTCACTCGCACAGAAAGTGAACTTCGAGGGGAGAAATGCAAGTACTCGAAATCCTTCCGCGCACAGGTGCTGGCAAATCGGAGAAAAGAGCTGGCGAGAAACCTGTGGTCCCCTTAGCGTCAGTGTGGTGGAAATCTGCACACAGCTGTCGGAAAGATTCAGCCCTCCGTGCGAGTTCCAGCTCTCAAAGGGAAGGAGCACGCAGAGGGCTCTTGGCAGCCAATTGATCAACTTCCCCTGGTGAGGAAGGAGGAGAGCAGAGAAGCCTCAGCCTTTGCCCTGAGCCCCCCATCCTCCATGGCCCTCAGTGCTCTGCCGTTTAGAAGGAGGCAGACGCAGTGGAATGGAAGTCTCCGTGGAGATGGAGTAGTAGTTCATGGCCAACTGCAGGCAGAGACTATCTTGAGGAAGGGTCTGTTACTCGTGTCTGCTTCAAATAAGTTTTCAAGTGTGTTGACAGAAAGTTGTTAACAACAACAGCAGCAGCATCAACAAAAACAGTAAAAGGCACCGAGGAGGAGAGGTGCAATGAGAAACAGTCCACTTGTCTAAGGTGTTGATGCGGAAAGGGACAGGACTAGCGATCGAGGAGGCAGCCTCTGATAATGTCGGGGGCTCCATTGCTGCAAGGAAAGCCAAACTAGCTGCACAAAGCCAAAGCGTTTAGCTTCAGATTTATTAGCTACAGAAACCTAGGATCTTAAGTTTAAGAGATCAGTAAACAGTTGAGTTTTTAAGGAGGACAGCTGCATGTTTTTTTTTAATTTATTTATTTCTTTATTAATTAATTAAAGATTTCTGTCTCTTCCCCACTGCCGCCTCCCCTTTCCCTCCCCCTCCCCCAATCAAGTCCCCCTCCAACGTCAGCCCAAAGAGCAATCAGGGTTCCCTGCCCTGTGGGAAGTCCAAGGACCACCCACCTCCATACAGGTCTAGTAAGGTGAGCATCCAAACTGCCTAGGCTCCCACAAAACCAATAGGAGCTGAATGGGTTTTAAAGAGAAAAGTTACATGCAACCCATGGTTATCCATCTCCGCTGCTTTTTATCAAAGTTTTGTGGGAGAAAATGAAACAATCTGCTCTACTGGTTTCATCCTAGATAGGACTACACAGAACAACAGAAAAATACCCGAAGACCTGTATCTTCAAAATTTGAAATAGCTAGTTGTCTTAGTTTGAGTTTTTATTGCTGTGAAGAGACACCATGACCACAGCAACTCTTATAAAGAAAACATTTAATTGTGTGGCTCACTTATAGTTTCAGAGGTTCAGTCCATTATCATCAGGATGGGGAGCACGGCAGCATGCAGGCAGATGTGGTGTTGGAGGAGTATCCGGAAGTCCTACATCTTGTAGGCAACAGGAAGTTGACTGTAACACTGGGAGTAGCTTGAGCAAAGGAGACCTCAAAGCCCACTCCCACAGGGACACACTTCTCCCATCAAGGCCACACCTATTCCAGTAAGTCCACACCTCCTCCTAATAGTGCCACTCTCTGTGAGATTATGGTGACCAATTACATTCAAACTACTCACACTGGCTATCTGGAGGGATAATTTTAGTCTGTACCATTTCTGGAGACCCTGATGTAGAATAATAATAAAAATGAACACTTATTTATAAATATATAACTTATTATATATTATATAAGCATAATTATTATTATTAGGGACAGTAGCAACTATTTTATTTCAGATACTTGGTGCATATAAGAAAAACACTGTCTTATGGAGTTTATGTAAGTATACAACATTTCCAACATAGATATTTTATCTTCATTTTTCTAAGTGATAGAATTAAAGCTCAGATAAACATAAAAAAATTCTTAGTGTTTCTCAGCAACTGAAAGTTACAGATGAGATTTAAAATCAGATCAAAAACTCCAAGCCAAAAAAGTGCTTGCACAATTTGGCATACTAAAGGTTCTATAGCCAGCCACACTAGTCACTAGACCTTAAAGGAGTCAGAATTTAAGAAGGTGTGTGGATATACTTCCATGCTGGATTTGCCTAGCAATGTAGGTGGTTTGCTAAGCATGTGCAGGACCTTGAATTTTATCCCCAGAACTTTAGGTTCAATCTGAAACATTGAGAACAGAAAAAGAACGCAAGAAGTGAGTTTTCCCTCCACCCACATTGAGCAGAGAGCATCCTGAGGAAGGGATTAGAGCTGTCATCGACCAAGCTGGTCTGACTTGATCATTGTAGGGCTAGAGAAATGAGGGCACTTGAATAGTGTGTCATCATGAATTCATTTGAGGTTCAAGGCACTGCAGAATTCTGCCCTTTGAAATCTAAACTCAACCTAAACAGAGATTGACAGATTCCCCTTAGAAGAAATATCATGTTTGCTCAAAGCCTGGGGGAGAGTTGGCCAAGATGTCATACTGTTCCACTTTAGCAAGTCCTTTGAAAACAGAATCAGGAAAGTTGAATTTTCATGATCTTGAGTAGGAACTCTCACGTTATGTTGCTGAGGCCAGGATTCAATTTAGTCTAATTCAACAAACATTTATTAAGAGGCTTGTATAAGCCAGGTGCTGTTTTAGACTAGGAAATCAAAGAAGATGAAGGAAATCAGGGTAGCTGGGGAGATGGATACAGCCATTGCAATAGGATAGAACAAATAGAACATAAAAAATGGACACAAAAGATGAAGAAGGCCGCTGGGGAGCACAGACCCTGCATGGGGCTGTGAATGTCAGGCCCAGACTTGTTAGTGTCGCTTGGGTTTTCCTGCGCAGGTTTTTGTCTCAAGACTTTTACTATGAACCTGTTGAAATATGGAGCGGCGGGGCTGCGTCCCCAACACCCCGGCCGCTTGGCCAGCTCATGCCCGAAATAACACACAAACTGTATTCATTTAAGAACTGCTTGGCCCATGAACTCTAGCCCTTACAGGCTAATTCTCGCACCTGGACTAGCCCATTTCTAATGATGTGTGTAAGCACCCCAAGGTGCGCTTACCGGGAAGATTCTAGCCTCCATCCATCATGAGTCTGAGCTTCATGCGTCTGCCTCAGAGCGCAGAGCTATTGAGTCTACCTGGGAGGGCTGAGCATGGCGTCTCTGCTCCAGCAGAGCTGTCTGGTCTCTCCGAGAGCAGAGCAGAGTCTGACCTCACTTCCTCTTCCGCCCGGAATTCTATCCTGTTTATTACGCCCACCTATCTTTTAACCTATCAGGGCCAGCAGTTTCTTTATTGCTCAGCCAATGAAATCAACAGATTGATATATGACACTCCCACATCATGAACCTGTACTATTCCAGGTATGTGACATTTACGTCACTTTTCTTGTCGTTGTTTCTGTGATCCTAATATAATTCCAGGCCTCTGTTCTCAGGTTAAACTGAGAGGAAGAAATTCCAGGTGGAGCTGTGGTTCGCTGACCCTCCAGCATCCTCTGTGAACTGAGGATGGCGCGAAGCCTTTGAGTTGCCATAAGGCACTGATCCTGTGAGTATACTTTGTTTCGTCACTTGCCAGATTTTATTAGGAGCACCCACTTTATTCCGTCACCTGCCAGACTTTATTAGGAGAGCCCAAGTGGTTCGTTGGCAGAAAGATATGGTCAGAATCTACTCTTGAAGGTTGACATTTTTTGGAAATATGTGTTGAAATTAGACCATACGATGACTATATTCAACAGTCCCAGAAAACAACTGAACTACATCAAAGTCTGGAAATATTAATAACACCTCCATACTAATTACTTCTTTAAGTTATTGTTTTTTTCTTTGAATACCTGTACTCCACCAAATTAGAAAATCATAAAGAAATGGATTTTTTGATACATACCACTTGCCAAAGTTAAATCAAGATCAGATAAGCAATTTAAACATACATATAACCCTTAGGTATAGAAGCAATCATTAAAAATCTCCAAGCCAAAATGAGCACCAGGCTAGAGAGTTTTAGGGCAGAATTCTACCAGATGTTTAAAGAAAAGCTAATGCCAATACTCCTCAAGTTATTCCACAAAATAGAAACAAAAGGAGTGTTGCCTAATACGTTTTACAAGGCCATAATTACCCTGATACTCAAACCACATAAAGACCAAACAAAGAAAGAGAATTACAGACTTATTTCCCTTATGAACATAGATGCAAAAATACTCAACAAAATACTCGTAAACTGAATCTAAGAACACACCAAAAAAAAAAAAAAAAAAAAAAAAAAAAACCCACAAAAAAAAAAATCTGCCATGATCAACTAGGCTTCAACCCAGAGGTGCAAGGATGGTTCAAACACCAAAAAAAAAAAAAAAAAAAAAAAATCAGTCAATGTAATTCACCACATAAACAAACTGAAAAAAAAACCGTAATCATTTCATTAGATGCAGAAAAGACCTTCATGATAAAAGTCTTGGAGAGATTAGGCTATACCTAGACATGATAAAGGCAGTTTACAGCATGCCTACAGGCAAAATCAACTTAAATGGAGAGAAACACAAAGCAGTTCCACTAAAATCAGGGGCAAAACAAGGTTGTCCACCTTCTCCATAGCTAGTCAATATAGTACTTGAAATCTTAGCTAGAGCAATAAGACAAATAAAGGGGATCAGGGAGATACAAATTGTAAAGGAAGATGTCAAAGTAGCTTTATTTGCAGATGCTATGTTAATTTACATAAGTTATCCTAAAATATTATCAAGAAACTCCTACATTTGATAAATACTTTCAGAAAAATTAACTCACAAAGATCAGTAGCCATGCTATCTACAAGTGGACTGAGAGAGAAAGCAGGGAGACAACGTCTTTGACAACAGCCTCAGATGATATAAAATATCTAGGGGTAACTCTGGCCATGCTAATGAAAGACTTGCATGATAAGATCTTCAAGACACTGAAAAAAGAAATTTAAAAAGATATAAGAACATGGGACAATCTCATGCTCATAGATGAGTAAGATTAACAGAGTAAAAATGGCCATTCTACCAACTGGCTCCTACAACCCTTCCTCCCCTTCTTCCGAAAGATTCTCTGAGCTCTGCCTAATGTCTGACTGTGGGTCTCTGTACCTGTTTTCATCAGTTGCTGGATGAAGCCTCTCTCTCTGATGACAGTTGGGTTAGGCACCGATCTGAGTATAGCAGAATATCATTTGGAATCATTTCATTGAATTTATTTTTGCCAGTTGTGTTTAGTTCTTTCTTCCCTCAGACTCTCTTTTTAACCAGATCCATTCATGCCATTAACAAAAAATAAAGTCGTAAGTACCCCAATGGCCTGGACATTAAACTTTTTTTTAAAAAAATTCTTTGAGAAATTCATACTATGTATATTGGTCATATTCATCCCCCTGTAACTCCTGCCCGAGCCACCCTCACTTTTCTTACCTATCCTACCATCTGTCTTTTTTTAAAAATACATCAAGTTCAATTTGTGCTGCCCATTTACTTTTGAACACGGGATCATCTATTACAGTGTACCTGACCTAAGTAAGAGACTCCCCAGTCTTAGAAAAAACCAGCTTTCCTTCTCACAGCATGTATCAGTTGCCAATGTCTCCTCAACTAGGGATGGCAATTGCTTGAATTGAATTCCAGGGAATTCAATTCCTGATGATAATGATTAAGGTCTTTGCTGCTCAGAATACAGAACATATACCCGCGGCATCAGAAACCCCTCAGGAGCACCGCTGAGAAGTAACGAGTCATCTTCATTGTAGCAATGCCCAGGTGGCGTGCATGCCCTTCAGAAGGGCTGTTTACTGTGTCTTTATTGGCCTCTTTTGATTTTTTTTTTGGCGTTGACAAGGTCTGTGTTGACTGAACAGTCATGGAGGTTGATACAGCAAGCGGGAACAGAAAGAACAGTCCTCTGAGAGTGGAAACACACAGCCCCACAGGACTGAGAGCCACACTCCGGATACCACCAGTATTTGTGCGCGACAGTTTCTCCCACTATGGGGTAGTTAAACCAGTACAGCCAAGACCTCAAACTGGACTAGCCATGAGTTGTCTGAAGCACACCAAGAAAATATGGCGTTGCCAAGGAAATGGTCTGGGCTCCATTCCTGCATGGTTCTAGACGACTGGCTAATTTGTTCTCCCATATGTTTGTAATTGTGACAACACAATGGGCTGACTAGGGTGACGCCATCATCATATAAGGTCATTTTGTTGATCATCTGTGAAACTTTTTTCCGCCGTACATAAATCACCTGTGCGGACGTGCATCTGGGTTGGGCTGGTGCCCATTCTATTAAGAAGCAAATGGCTTTCATATTGTTGCTAGCCAAGGTAATGTCCAACCATGAGTAAGCCCTAGGCAGAAAACAAAGATAATGAGCAAAGGAAAAGAATGACTTTAAAGATGATGTTCAGGAATACAGATGGGTAGGCAACAGAGCTTTGAGCACTGGGCACACTTACTTACACCAAAACAGGCTAGAAAAAGAAGCTGAATTCCCTATGCTTGGGTCCAATTTTTTTTTCCCCCGAGACAGGGTTTCTCTGTAGCTTTGGAGCCTGGAGCTAGCTCTTGTAGACAAGGCTGGCCTCGAACTCACAGAGATCTGCCTGCCTCTGCCTCCTGAATGCTGGGATTAAAGGTGTGTGCCACCACCTCCCGACTACTTTCTAATTCTTCAGGGCATCTTTCTGACCACAGGTATGATGGGACGGGGGATAGAGAGGAGGAGCTGGAGGAATTCATAAAATACCTTTCTAGGAGTGTGTATTTATGTGGTATTGGAATATAGTTTTATAAAGAAGAAGAAAGTTAGCTGGGCAGTGGTCACACACGCCTTTAATGCCAGCACTCAGGAGGCAGTCAGATCTCTGAGTTTGAGGCCAGCCTGCTTTACAGGGTGAGGTCCAGGACAGCCAGGGCTACAAAGAAAAACCCTGTCTCGAAAACTCAAAATAAAAAAAAAAATACGAAATGAATAAGAAGAAACAGAGCAAAGGGTAGCTAACTCATTATTTCTTATGATTCCAAATAAATCTAGAATTATTCATTTCAAAATAAATTTAAGTAAAATATTACACTGATGTAGTATTTTTCTTCATAACTGTTTTTTCACACTCCATTAGTTTTTTCTTTCCCATGACAAACCTCTACTGCCTGTTCTCATTTCCACACTTAGGTTGAGTATTTCTTTTTTTTACTAAATTATCTTTAATAAATAAGGTATCATTCCTGTGTTCAGTTTCTTCATCTGCAAAATGAGAATGACAGCGCGCACACACACACACACAGAGAGAGAGAGAGAGAGAGAGAGAGAGAGAGAGAGAGAGATATTTTTGTCATCATCCTCAGGATTAAATATGAATGCACACAAAAATAATTTGTCTAGAGCTGGGCAGGTAACCAATTCTAGTTAAATGTTCTTTATATAAAACCCTATCAGAACCAAATAATGAGAGTACACAAATAGTCACAGAAGGCTGTGTAAGAAGAGGGTTCATTTTGATAACATGTTTCTGAGCAGCAGAACCAGTGTTCCCCTCCTTCCAGGTTGGGCTTCCTAACTGTGTGGTTTGAGCAGTCTCACAGACCCTTATGCTTGGTTTGGTGTGTTGCTGTTACTACCTTGACATTTGATTAAGTTTTCCACAGAGGGCCTTATGTAAGAATGTGTGTGTATCCATATATGTGTACACACACACACACATACATATATGTATACACACACAACATTATATTCATGTCTGTATATACACATCTGTTTTTGCACTGGCATGTAAAGGCCTACACACCTTTATAAACAGAGGTTTCTCTGTCCTGCTCTGTCCAACCGCTGCTTC
>NW_026068161.1:230682-247145 GCF_014885135.2 Alexandromys fortis
CTCTCTCTCTCTCTCTCTCTCTCTCTCTCTCTCTCTCTCTCTCTCTCTCTCTTCACTTTGACTTTTCCACTTAGTGATATTCTGCCTTGCTATAGTCCAAGGTAGTAGCTTTTATTATCAACCAATGAGAGCAACATATATTCACAGTGTACGGAAGGGTTATCCCACAGTAGCTCTGAACCAAACCATCAAAGTCAGTACCTTCCCAGAGTAAGTAAGACTAACACTGCCATTGTTCCTATCCCATGGTGGAGACTGGAGTGTCGAACACACCAGCTTTACCATTTACCAGGGTAGGGGCATGGGGATTAGAAAAGATGGTAAAGAGCACAAAGACGCAAGTGAAAATAATAAAGCAGAAACCTAGGATAGCATTGGGAGTTCCTGTGAATACAGAAAACTCTCCTGTGTTTAATTGTCCATACACTCTTATACCCCCAATACAGCAGGGAGAAGAAGGCAGAAGACTGCTGTTAACACGATACAAAAGACAGCTAGAACAGTTACCTGCTTCAGTACTTGAGTTATCAAATCATTAATTCCTGAGAAAAGCATTCTGTTAGGCAGTGAACACACCCTAGACCAAGTGTTCTGAAGGCAGCCACTCCCTAGGTCAAACCTCTTAACTCAAAAGAAGGAGCAGGTGTATGCTTGAATTCTCTGATTTCTGATCAGGGTAGAGTAGATCTACCAGTCTGAGCCATCTTAAAGTCCCAAACACCAAGTAACCACACCCTAGGTGAGGGTGTGTAGCCCTTATTTTCAACAACTTTGAACAAGCTAAAACTCTCTGACCTTCAGGAGAGGTGGAAATAGGCTCACATTTTTGGTCCTCTATGTTGCAGTCCTTGTTCCTCTGCTCATCAGCTGTTCTCCCCTGAACCCTCAAGACACTCCCCAGACCCACCAAGAGAACATTTACCCTTAGGTGGGTGCCTCAATGACTTTGTGAGTACAAGGCTATAGTGGCTCCAAGTTCGTAGCTTTAGTTCCTTTTGCTTAGCCATTTTTCATTAGGTAGAAGGGTTTTATGGACAAGATCAGGGCTCTTTGCAGCCACAGGAAAAACAATAATCTGTGGGTCTTGAAGAAACACAGGATACACAAGCAGAAAAACACAGAAAAATCACTAAACCATTGCTTTGGTTGTATTTCCAAACTGCCCAAACCACTACGAAGGCTCAAGTGTCAGGAGAGGCATTCCTGGGGTTTTACAGACAGCATGGGGAAGGCATTTCTCTGTGGGATGGCTGAGGATGCAGACAGGAAAATGATCCAAAAAAGAAATATTGTCCTTGGAGCCACGAAGTGTGAGGCCTGTTTGTCCAGGTGCAGTGCTTATGAGCGAATGGGTGCAGTCGGCCGCAGTGCCAAGACAGCCAGGTGTGCCCCAGGTCACCGGCTTAGCCTCTGGGAAGCTGGGCCACTCATGAAGTTGAGAGGACCCAGGGAAGCAGTCTATGGCGTGCTTGGAATGACAATGGATGTAAATCAAAACCAAAGGAACCCACAGCCCAGGAATTCCAGCCAGGCTTAGCAATGATGAAAATAAAAAGAAAACTTACCTGGGGTTCAGACTGGGGCTAGGGTTGTGACAGCTTATAAATCTGGAAAATGCTGTCGAACACGTAAAACTAGGAAGCTGCCATGCTGCTAAATAAAGATTATTTTAAGACACTAATTATTAACCCTCCTGGTTCTTCTCTGCAGAAATCTTTTTTTAAAAAAAAATTATTTATTATGCATACAATATTCTGTTTGTACGTCTGCAGGCCAGAAGAGGGCACCAGACCTCATTACAGATGGTTGTGAGCCCCCATGTGGTTGCTGAAAATTGAACTCAGGACCTTTACGAAGAGCAGGCAATGCTCTTAAGCACTGAGCCATCTCTCCAGCCCAGACATCTTTTCTTTACTTATACCAAGGTTTGTTTCCTCCAGGAGAGGAAATATATATACGTACATACGTACACAACATTATATGGCATGCCATTATATTGGCACAAAAATGGGTCCTGCTACTCCTGGTTATGTATACATAGGTGTACCATTTAAGATCTCGGCACCTCAGCACATTCCTGTATAAATGGATTGGATAGCAACTGGTTTTGTAGATGTGTTCTTCAAATCCTTTTCAGCAATCTGGAGTGAGAAAGACAATTTAATAACATTATGCAATAAAACTATGCCCATATACCGAGTGTCACTGAAACGAAGATTTTATGAACTAGCATTTCTGATGACAGAATTGGATACACTCATACATTTCATTTTTTCCCCCTCTAATCACGTTTAAATAAGAAATAGTGGTTGTGAACAACCAAAGTGGTTGTGTAGCTGAATGTTGCAAAAACATTGGAAAATCGTAATAGTGTTCAGTGACTACGGATTCCCATGTTTCTTTCCTCGAGGGTAGTTAAAGTGACATTCACTACAGTCTTTGCTTTGGAATTCTGTGACATGGACAAGGGATGTTCATGTAATGGATGTTCAGTTTACAATGCAGTAAACTGAAAACATTAGACTTCTTACTGGCACTGCTCAGTTGGTATGAGCAGCAGGTGGTTACACCATCACTAGGAGTTCATATGAATCAAGATAATATCTAGTTTATGACAGACCAATAATCCAAGTTTTTTTGTTTTTTGTTTTGAGAAAGGGTCTCTTTAAATAGCCCTGGCTGTCCTGGAAATCACTATAGGGAGAAGGGTGAATTTAAACTCACTGAGATACACCTACCTCTGCCTTAAGAGTGCTGGAATTGAGAGCTCACCAGCCTGTGGTGGTGGCTCACAGCTTTAATCCCACTATGTGGGAAACAGAGGCAGCAGGATCTCTGTGAGTTCGAGGCCAGCCTGGTCTACAAAGTGAGTTCCAGGACAGCCAGGACTGTTACAGAGAGTAAACCCTGTCTCAAAAAGCAAAACAACAACAACAAAAGGTTAGCGTCATCACCCCTGGTTGATTTTTTTAAGGGCCAGCAGCTCTCTTACACCTGTGGTGAGGGGCCAGGCCAGATCTCCCAGGGCCAATGCTAAATGCTTCCCATCTCCCTCTGGAGGGTAGAGAGTGTCCTGCTCTTTCACTCCAGCTAAGGACAGCCACCCCCTCCTTCCTGTGCCCAACAAGCTGGGCTCACTCTGCTCTCACACCCTGCAGACTCGATGGAAGTTCATATCTTTCAAACTTGTTTCACTTTAGAGCAGCCACCATAGCTTTGATGATTTCCAGTGTACCCCACTAGCACAGGGCCCAAGGTGTAGAAACAACCAATTTTGTTGAATGAGTAAAAGAGCCCTCTGTGACCGTCTGGGAAGGAGGAGTCGGAGCTGCGCATTACCGTAGTTTCTGAGCTTCTACTACTGCATGCCTTTGCTAGGAAGATGACTTACTTTGTTTCAACAGCAAAGAGAAATGGTGCGGTGCACCATACGGTTCATGAACTGGGCAACGGGCTGGAGATCAAAACACACAAAGACACACGGACAGACAGAGACACGGGTCATCCTTGAAGCCAGAATGCCCAAGAATGCCCCCTTTATTGTGTCCAGGGGCAGCTTATATAGAGATAGACACACCCCAGCCAAAGCACCAGAAACTACTCTCCTGCCATCAGGAACTCCTGAAGGTCTCATGCTCAGAGCAGCTGTAGGCACTCAGATCAGGGGAAAACAAGTTGTTTACAAGAAATTCAGGATCTGAGGGTTCACAAAATCCTTCAAAAGGAGACAAAATCTAAAGATCTCCCAGATGCAGTCTCAAATTCTGCGATGGATTTCTCGAGTTTGGCATCTGTCCTATAAAATGCAATGTGTAAGGGTGATGTAATGACAGGCACGTGCAGTCCCAGCATCTGAGAAGTAGAGCAAGGTTACCAGGAGGTCACGGGTATCCTTTGCTACCCAAGTTCAAGCCCAGCCTGGACTGTAGGAGATGACGTCGCAAGCAAACAAAAATGATAGCCACCAAACAGCTTTTTACAACTTCTAATCTAATCATAAACACAAAACATTAAAAGTCTTTAGAAGGCAGTAGGGCAGTTGTGGCGCAAGCCTTTAATCCCAGCACATAGGAGGCAGAGGCAGGTGGATCTCTATGAGTTCCAGGCCAGCCTGGTCTATGGAGCAAGTTCCAGGACAGGTTCCAAAGCAACAGAGAAACCCTGTCTCGAGAAAGAAAAAACAAAACAAAAAAACCCAAACAATATCAGTGGAAGGCAGTAAAACCAATCATAGCCGGACTCCATAGGGAAACATTGGAGATATTTTTGTGTGTACATTTGCAATATTCTAATTATGTATATAAAAATATTACACACAGCTTTTTTATTTTTATTGAGCGACATGTTTTTCTCCTCTCTTCTCCCTTCTCCCCCCTCCCCTTTTACCTTCTCCCAGGACCCCCACGCTCCCAATGTACTCAGGAGATCCTGTCCTTTTCTCCTTCCTATGTATTACACACAGTTTTACAGTCAAAAAGTTCACTTAAAATATGCAGTAGGGTCCTGAGAATTTCTGAGCAGTTAATGGTTGATGGGGGGAGCAGGAGAGAAACTATTTCCCCAGTGGTGTAGCCATGCTCTCATCCATGCTCCTGTAACAATCCCAGTGAAGCTAACTGGGTTTTTCTCACACACATGTGCTCACACACAGATTCACACACGTGAGAGAGAGAGAGAGAGAGAGAGAGAGAGAGAGAGAGAGAGAGAGAACTAGAAGGAGGGCTAAGGAAGCAAGGGAGGAGAAGGGGGTGAATATGGTCAAAATACATATGCACGTTTGTAGAAACCTCATAATGAAAACAATAAGTGTTGATAAAATATTCAGTAAGCTGGGGAAGCCATTCAGTGATAGACCACTTGACTGGCATACGTTGGCTTTATATTTGCAGCACAGGGGGAAAAGCCACAAAAATCTGTTAAGTAGCTCAAGATAAAACTTCTCTTATTGAGGTTGGAGAGACGGGTAGCAATCATTGGCTGCTTTTCCACTTCAATTCCCAGCACCTACATGGTAGCTCACAACCATCTGTAACTCTAGTCCCAGGGGAATTGATGCCCTCTCCTGGCCTATGCAGGCTAACTCCAACCATACACATAAACTAAGAAAATAAGGGTGTGTGTGTGCTCTTGCCCTTAAAGAGCCTTCAAAATCATTACCTTTATCTATCCCAGGAATCTGCTACCAGGAAGTATTCAAGAAAGCCATCTGCCTTTTTCCAGGCTAATCATGCTCTTAACTAATTCAGAAGCACAGTTCCTGCTGGGTGCATAAGGTTCTGAGCCACACTCCGGGTGCTCCATGGTGCTTATGGGACTGAAGGAATCAGCTGTCTCCACAGCCAGTTCCTGTGTGTTCAGTGTTTGTGCAAAGGGCTGTTCCAAGACAGGAAGTTCATTTGCAGACATAACTCCCAAAAGACAGCCTGTTGGTCTGGAGTTTGGGTGATACCACTGGACACACGAGGTCCACAGCATCTGTCCGCTGCAGGAAGGACAAGCAGGTCTGCTGCAAAATCTGCAGCTCAACATACTTCCTTTCCTCAGCAAAGCAGATCCTGAAGCCCACATCCCAAGCAGACCTGTGGCGATGGCTCTGTATTTGCTCTCTTCATCCATTTTTATAACAGAGTTACGGGGACTGCAGTACAGTGACCCTGACGTTAAAGAGAATGCACACTGAGTGGTGGTACTCAATGTGCCCCCACAAACAATCACCCAGCGAGCCAGCAGAGGAAAGGTCCTGAAGAAGACTACTTGACCTGCTCCCGTGGTCACACGCGCTGATGTGAGGGCAGTCAGGGGGTAGAGCAGCTAGATGTTCCTAGTAGGGCATGCCTGGGAAGGGTCTCATTATCACAGCATCATGGGCCACCTTGATCTTCTGGGAATTAGAGCCTAGCCCACCACCAGACACGCTGGTGAAATGTAACCTAGGAGAAGCAGAATAGAAGCCAAGGCTTGATGTCTACTGAGAACCATCAAGTCGTGATGGCCCTGGTTTTAAAAAAGATTTATCTGGTGCATGACAATCACAGGCTGTTTGATGCAGGGTGAAATATTTCTGCACCCCACTGTCTTTTCCAATTGCAGGGTGAGACACTGAGAACTCAGGAGTCGGCTAGTGACCCAGATTTTTTCCAAGATGCTGAAGCCCACTCCAAGTCCTTTGGATCCTCCCTTTCAGCCAAAAGTCTTGCACAGACAGTTTTTCCTAAGGTTGTGGAAACGGAATTTCTTAAGTATTCAATTTGCTGCTGGAAACAGGTGTATTTTCTCTCTGCTGAGACACCATCCCCTCCCTGCCAGCCTCGCATTTCTCCTGGAGAAAGACCTCTGCTTCCCTTGGTCGGCTGTGCTACCCTAGCACGGCTGTGTATTTGAAACTCTATCTTAACACAGACAAAATAGGTTATGGACCAATCTACCAATCCTCCATCACCCATGGGAGTCTTTACATCTAGAACATCCCTTATCCCGTGGAGGTGATCAGCAGAACTCTCTCTACTTGAAACTTTCCAAGAGTTGATTTTTACACTAAGGAGCTATTAGGAGTTTCAAAGTTTCCTTGGGTGACCTGGATCCTGTTGAGATGTCAAAAAGTGAAAAGGGGAATTGTGTGTGTGTGTGTGTGTGTGTGTGTGTATTTTTAAAATATGGTCTGCATTCTGTAATTGATGGTGACTGTAAAGTCAGTGGAACGCTCACTGTTTACAGGCTTGGGAAGGAAAGCATTCTCCTGGAGCTGATGTGCTCTCTATAGCTCGCTTCTGGGCACACGGGCAAGCAGGGCGTTGTCTCGTGAGTCTGTCAGTGATTTGGAGGTGTCGTGCAAAATACTGAATTGCAGTTAAATTGAAGTAGGACAGAGAAAGGAATGTTGCTTCATCTTGCCTTGCTTTGTTTTGATACATAAAATCTAATTACATTTCTACATTAGCTACAACAATTGGAAAGTATTTTCTTTTCCTTAAAAATTAACTTAGTTTGCTCTTTGACCATTTTCTACATGTGGATGATATATTCTGACTACTCTCTATCCTCTCTACGTTGCTCCCATCTCAATGATCTACCACCCCTCCAATTACCTCCCCTGCTTCCAGTCCCTTCCTCAGAGCCTTGAGTTTCAGTTCTGTTTTGTGGCCCATTTAGTTTAACCAGGTCCATCTGTATCTCAGTTGGGCTGGAACTACCCAGTGGAGACTGGGGGCTCAACAATGGGTTCACAAATGATTCCCTTCTCTCCCCGAATCTATCAGTAGCAAAGAGTTTAATGGGGAGAGACAAAGCCCCTGGGGTCCCTCCTCCATTCGTGCCTGACTGTTGAAGGGCCTCTTTGTGCACAGGCCCAGTATGATCATCCACAGCGCTCACTGCAATTGAGGTTACCTGCACAGGATATACATACACCAGGGCTCCTCACTTTCCATTATGACTGGGGTGTGGCTCGTAAGGGCCCATCTCTCCCCTTGGAGAAAATAGGAATTAATGGCTACTGGGGGAGAAGGTATCATTTTCTTCAGTGATGCAGCCACTGGTAAATCTCTCATGCTTCAGTAAACAACCCTTTCCTCACGTCCATGTAAGGAAAATGATCATCTCCAGGAGCCACACAACGAGCAAAAGACATGAAAATAAGACAGGAGGAGGGGTTTGGCCGAGAAGGGGTTCAGAAGAAGTAGGAGCGGGATGAGAGAGGGTAGTGGGGGATTGAAATGACAAAAATGTATTCTGTATGCATGAAATTGTCAAAGAATAGTGAAGAAGCAAATGCATAAAAGACTGGACTAGGTGTGCATAAACTTCGTTGAGAATCTTTGCATCCGTGGATAAAGGCATTTTGGGAAGGTGGATTCCAGTTTTGTTAAGATTTACCTCTGTGACTTTTAATTCTCTCTTTTGTCTTCACTCCTTGCTTTCTGATGCTTATCACGTTTCATGAGTTCTGGTTCTTGTGTGCTAAATAAAAGCTGAGCACATTGGTCGACCTCTATTCCTCAGTGTGATGAGCTTCTACGTGCTTGTTGAGCTGAATTCCATGTGGTTTTGGATTCCGAATTTTTTTTTTTTTTTTTTTTTTTTTTTTTTTTTTTTTTTTTTTTTTTTTTTTTTTTTTTTTTTTTTTTTTTTTTTTTTTTTTTTTTTTGGTTTTTCGAGATAGGCTTTGGAGCCTGTCCTGGAAGTAGCTCTGTAGACCAGGCTGGTCTCGAACTCACAGAGATCCACCTGCCTCTGCCTCCCGAGTGCTGAGATTAAAGGCGTGCGCCACCATCGCCCGGTGGATTCCGAATTTTTTATTATGCATATGAATAATATGTGATATAGGACTTCATTGTAATATTTTCATCCATGTATATAATGTAGTTTGATCATCTTCATCCTCTAGAATAATCTTGTCCCTTTCTGTT
Source organism: Alexandromys fortis (assembly GCF_014885135.2). NCBI lineage: Eukaryota > Metazoa > Chordata > Mammalia > Rodentia > Cricetidae > Alexandromys > Alexandromys fortis. Next base: position 239,088 of record NW_026068161.1, read on the forward strand.
CCCATCGATCCCTTCTTCTTTCCAACCGCCTACTCTTCTCCTTTCATGTCTGTGTCTTTGTGTGTGTATGTTACTTAGAAATATTGGTAGAGAATTATTTACAGGAGCATGGCTAACTTAACCAATGACTACAACACTAATGAAAATGCCCCCTTCAGCAACCATTAACAATTTATTGATCCTCAGGGAAGGGTAGGGCCTTCTAAGGCCCCTCCATTGCTGCTATAAACGGACATAGATCCTCAGGCAGGGTTAGGACATTGTGAGGCCTTTCCCTCTCAATTTCATACATTTTAATGGTTTATATTTCTATTTCTACCAATTTCAATTTATTCATCACCTCCCTTCCGACTTATTTGTTGAGTCATGGTTTATTTAAAGTCGGTTATTCCAAAGTGGTTGCACAAGATTGCATTCCCACCAGCAATGGATAAGTGTACCCCTTCCTCCACAGCCTCTCCAGCAAAGGCTATCATCGGTGTTTTTGATTTTAGCCATTCTGACAGGTGTAAGATGATATCTCAAAGTTGTTTTGATTTGCATTTCCCTGATTGCTAATGAGGTTGAGCATGACCTTAGGTGTCTTTTGGCCATTTGAACTTCTTCTTTTGAGAATTCTCTGTTCAGTTCAGTGCCCCATTTTTTAATTGGGTTAATTAGCATTTTAAAGTCTAGTTTCTTGAGTTCTCTATATATTTTGGAGATCAGACCTTTGTCTGTTACGGGGTTGGTGAACATCTTCTCCCAGTCAGTAGGTTGCCTTTTTGTCTTCGATTTCTAGCTTAGTGCCATTGTGACCACAGATCATGTGGTTGATTAGCTTCTAATCCTTACATTATTTTTGAAGCTTGCGTTGTGGTCCAGGATGTGACAACTTTTGAAAATTGTTCTGCACATGTTTACAGAGAATGTGTATTCTGCTTCTGTTTTGGATAGAGTTCTATGAATGTCATATAGGTCATGTTGATTGACAGTCTTGTTTAAGTTGGTCATATCCTTAGTGATTTTCTGTCTACTTCTTCATCGCAGATTTTATGAAAGAGATGAGGAAAATACCCAACTCTGATTATGGATTTGCCAGTTTTGCTCTGTGATCCACTGAGCGCACGTCATGAATAATGAAATTCTAGTATTAGGTGTTTAAACATTTTGGATCCCATACTGTCGTAATAAATTGGCACATTTGTGATTATGTGAGATAATATCCCTGGCAATAGAAAACCTCTGTGAGATATTAATATAGTCACTCCAGTTTTCTTGAGATTATTGTTTGCATGGTCTACCTCTTTCTTTTCCTTTATGGTCAGTCATTTGCATTCTTATAGTAAACGTGACTCTTCTGGCTTTCAACACTTGCTGTGTTTCTGATGAAAATAAAACGATTGTTTTCATCTTGCCTCTCTTCTGTATAACCAATCTTTGGTTTTTGGTTCTTTCTTAACTGGTGGTTTTAAGCCATTAATTGAACTGTAGAATTCATCTTGTTTATTATATTGGGGCCTTTTTGTTTTTCTTTATAGTTTTTAGCACATTTAAGAAAGCTTTCTCCCTTGCTTTCATAAAATTTTCTGTACCTCTTTTTGTTCAGGGACTCTGTTTAATTTATAAAGCTGTCCATATTTTCCCGAGAGCCCACTGACTGTCCAACTTCTGTCAGTTGTTTTCTTCCTATGATTCATTCGGGAAAGTTCTAGCGCCACATCTTCAGGCTCCCTTTTCCTTTTACTGCAGTGGCTCATAGTCTACTAATATTATGGAGTAATTATTTTTATTTCAATCATTATATTTTTCGCTTCCAAGAGTTTGATTTTGATCTTTAAAGATTTTAGCGTCGCTTCCCCTGTTCGATCGTTGACTTCTTCAACATATGGAAAGTGGTCACCATGGATCCTTTACTCTTGTCACCTTTTCTGCTGTCAGTACCATTTTGACTCACCTTGTCTTCATTTTCCTTCTTTCAGGAAAAGTGTGGAAGCTTTGGATTTGCTTCTTTGAACTGTACTATGTTGGATGTTGAATAGTTTCGTTTTTCTGTGTTCTCCCAATTGCCTGCCTGCTTGCCGTCCTTTCCTCCCTCCTTCCCTCCTTCCCTCCTTTCCTTCTCTTCCCCTCTCCCCTCTCCCTGCTACCTGAGTCTTGGAATTATAGGCCTACAGCACTGCCACCAACGGCTTGAGATTTTATCACATGATATATCTATGTTCCTTGGGAAACCTTGGCTCCTTGCAAGTCTTTCACTTGTTATTAGATGCAGAACAAATTGAGTCATTTTCTTGTTCCCACCTTCTGAGTTGACATTATTATTAGAGTTGACACTCTGAGTGATGGAACACAAACTCTTCCCATCTCTGTGCAGTCTTCTGGGGCTAAGCCCCAGCTTCCTCTGTGTGGTTCTTTCCCAGGCTCTTACAGCTCACATGTGTGCACCAGTTAACATTCAGATGGTATTAATGTAGACCATTATGAATGTAGAAAGGTAGACCAGCTGCCTTTCAAATGCTGAAGGTATTTCTTCGCACTGTCCTCTTCTTAAAGGTTGACACTGAATTTTAGTCACTGATTTTGAGGAAGTCCCAGTTCCACCTAACCCAATCAGTGGGACAGTCGGGAGTTACTAAGGTTTCCCTACGCATCACTGAAACCTGGAGGCGGTCTCCAGTTGGCGAGCTGAGCTTGGATCAAGATTGCTTCTGCAGGGACTTTGGCCTCGGCAGATTAGGGGTCAGCATTTGGAAAGCATTGTATCATACATTTCTTCTTCTCTAAGTTTTATGCAGAAGGGGAAATCTATGCTGTGTCCTGCCTGGACTTTGCATTTTTGTTTATTTGTTTTTCAAGACAGACTTTCTCTGTGTAGCCTTGGCTGTCCTAGAACTCTGTCTTGGTTAGGGTTTTATTGCTGTGAAGAGACCCCATGACCATGGCGACACTTATAAAGGAAGACATTTCATTGGGTCTGGCTTACAGTTTCAGGGGTTTAGTCCATTGTCATCATGGCGAGAGGCATGGCAGCATGCAGGCAGACACGGTGCTGGAGAAGATGAGAGATCTACATCTCGTGCTGCAGGCAGTAAAAGGAGCCGGCCACACTAGGTCAAAGTTGAGCATTTAGGACCTCAAAGCCTGCCTCCACAGTGACAGGCTTCCTCCCCCATGGCCACACCTACTCCAACAAGGTCACATCTCCTAAGAGTGCTACTCCTTATAAGTTCAAGCAGTGGGGGGTAGGCATTTCTGTTCAAATTACCACACACTCATTCTGTAGACCAGGCTGGCCTCAAACTCACTGAGATCCAACTGCCTCTTCCTCCCGAGTGCTGGGATTAAAGATGTGTGCCACCACTGACCAGTTTAGGGATTTTTAAATTTCTATTTATACTGTCTGTGAGTAACCTGTAATACATTTAAATGGCATTTTCATCGGTTTGACTTTCCTCTATGTTTTTCTCCTGTTTCTACAGCGGGACCATTTCTGTTCCGTGTCTAAGTATAGTCTGTATGTTATGGAGATCGGCATTCTCCTTTCCTTTCTCTTATTCATGTCTTCACTGTGCTTAGAATTGTTCCTAATCCCAGAGCCGCTGGGGGAAAACAGGAGGAATGGCCACCACAGAGTTCTCAGCAGCTTGTTGAACGAAGTCATAGATTTGAAATTAGAGAATTTTTCAGAAAACAGAAACACCTTTTATCTTTAGACAAGACCCGTTTTATTTACAAACGTTTTGACTAATGATTAACGCATTTTAAACTTCCCAAATGGAGAGCTGTGAAGAGTCATATCATTTGGACCTTTGTTGATGGATTATTTGGGGGTGAGGTGGGAGATGAACCAGATGAATTCATTTCTATCCACCTTAGAACGGCGTGGAATTTGAAATCAGACTTTGAAGTGATCTTCACCCTCAAAGACAAAAGGATGGTATTGTTGTTAACTCCTCATTGATTGCCATTGGTTGTTAATTCCTTGCCATTATAAAGAGAAACAATACACCAAAGAGTTCCAGTGGCCGCATTCACCAGAACAAAGCCCACAGAGTGTCACTGAGAGCGCCAGCAGCCTCGCTGACCAGAAGAAAGCCACAGGTCTCATCCCACCTTCCAGGCACTGTAAGGAGGCAAGTGTCTAATTTCTGTTTGGTATTCATGATTATGGCTGAGACTGACCTGGTGCCAGGTCTTGTTACTTAAACACATCAAGAAGGGGGCATTATTCATCATGACAAATGTGTTTAAAACATTCTGTTAATTTTATTTCAACAGAATTAATTTTCTCTGTCCCCTACCTTTAACCTTGCACACATCTCGCCACTGTTTTGACGACCAGTCGTCTCCATGGCTGGAGGGCTAAAATAGACGAGGGCTGGAGTCACCTTAAGGAGAGAATTGGTAGCTTTAAAGCAGGTCCTAGCTTTTCACATCTCGCTCCGCCCCAGCAGGAAGATTGAGGGTGTAACCTGACTCTCAGACATCCCGACCTCTGCACATATTTCGGGCCCAGTGACTGCAGGCAACTAGCAGTTTGACATGATGGCTTCCGTCAGGAGCAGTGCTCAGTAGATTTGGGGGCAGACACTTCTCTGCAAGACTCTGCTGGCTCTCCTTTCCTGATGAGACCACGCCAAGATGACTTTCCACATGAAGGAAACTGTTTCAAATCTGACATTCCAGCTTGGGGCTACACCTTGATTTAATCAGCACCATCCATCCCCCTGTGTTGGAATCCAATACCTTCAGGACACAAGAGCTGTATCATCTCATTGGCCTCTGCCTCCCAACCTCCCTCTGGGGCAGGTGATGAAGCCAGAAGGCAGCTAGGCTCCAGCATCTTGGCCTTGTCAACTCCTGCAGAGACCAGCTATCAGTTTTCACTCTTGACAAAGCAGAATGACAGGAAATCGGGTCCAAAGCAAAGGTCACTTGGAGTTGAAGTCTCTGATTTTGTCATTCTTTGACACCAATACTCTCTGACCCAGAACTCTTTTTCTAAGATAAACCCAATGAGAAAACGTTTCCGTTTGTTAGCTGAGAAAATATTACTGAGCACGCTGCTATTTTCTGGTTTAACTGTAGAAAGAAAACCCAACATTTTACAGTTTCCGTGCCTTCTTAGTAATCGCTTAGTTCTGAAAGTGACAGTGGGCAGCCCGCATTCTTGTTCCTCGTTGACATATAAGAATATCGGATGGCCAGTGAGAGCTCAGTGGGGAGAGGTGTATAGCAATGCTTACCTTTCATTCTCAACTTGACATGGCCTAGAACTGTCTGGGAAGAAAGACTTACTGAGAAATTGACTATATTGGATTAGCCTGGGGGTGTGCTCTGGGGACTGCCTTAATTAAGTTAATTGGTGTGGGAAGACCCAGTCCACTGTGGGTGGCACAGTCCCGAGTTGTATAAAAGTCCAGCTGAGCAGCGAGCAAACATGCATTTATTTCTCTCTGCTCTTGGCTGTGGATGTGAATGTGACTAGCTGTTTGAAGTTCCTATCCTGACTTTCCCCTGGTGACTGACTGAAATCTGGAATTGTAAGCGAAATAAACCATTCTTCTCCTAGGTTTTACACACACACACACACACACACACATACACACACACACACACGAGTAAACATAGTTATTTAGAAGGGAGTTAATACCAAACTCAGTACTAACTCAGTTTAGTGTAATAATTGTCTCTTTCCTCTGGACCTATGACCTCCCTAGGCATAGGCTTTTGACAAGGTTCACAGTATCAACATGGTACTTCCCTTCTGTGGAGCAGGTCCCAAATCCACTTAGAGGATGGCTGGTTACCCACATAACCACTGTGCTGTCATTATGCACAGGAGGACCTCTTTGCTTGGGAGACATTGAAGGGAAAGACGCTGAAGGTGATGTTAGAACGTAAGACAGGCGGCTAAAAAGAGATTCGGTTTACATGACTCCAGGACCAGGATGCTAAAGCATAGTTTCTCTAGGTCACGCTTTACAAGATGATCCTCAGAGCCAACTTCAGGCAGGGCGGTTTCTGAGTGTGAGGAGAAGCCTGTGTTATCTTAAAGGAGCTCTGATGGAATACCAAAATTCGGAAGCAATGGGGCTGTGCTTTAATCAAGAAGCGAGTCTCTCCACGTCCCGTTTTTTCATCTTAATGGGCAGTGAGGTAGCTTTGCTCACCACACTTTCCCTTCGTTTCCAGGATCATCTTAAGTGTGTTTTCCCAAGGAGCCACCGCTGACAACCCCCAGAGCCCCTCTGCTGAGCTCCTATTCCTGCGAGCACTTCAGGTGGTACTGTTCTCGGTCCTCTGTCATCTTTCTCAGGCTTTCATTTGCCTTCTCAGCTGCCAAGAGCCTCCCATTTATCTGTCTGCTTTCCCTGGTGCTGGGCCGTTCTGAGAGGTGATTTCTCTTCCAGTCAGTTTCCTTATCCCAACGGCCCGCTCGTTTTCTGCAGCCCTTTCCCCTCCTTCCTCTCTTCCCCCTCATGACTGCCTTGCTGGAGAGGTTTTTTTTTTTTTTTTAATTTATTAAAGATATCTGTCTCTTCCCCACGGCCGCCTCCCCTCCCCCCTCCCCCAGTCAAGTCCCCCTCCCTCGTCAGCCCAAAGAGCAATCAGGGTTCCCTGCCCTGAGGGAAGTCCGAGGACCACCCACCTCCATCCAGGTCTAGTAAGGTGAGCATCCAAGCTGCCTAGGCTCCCACAAAGCCAGTACATGCAGTAGGATCAAAAACCCATTGCCATTGTTCTTGAGGTCTCAGTAGTCCTCATTGTCTGCTATGTTCAGCGAGACCGGTTTTAACCCAGGCTTTTTCAGACCCAGGCCAGCTGGCCTTGGTGAGTTCCCGATAGAACATCCCCATTGTCTCAGTGTGTGGGTGCACCCCTCGCGGTCCTGAGTTCCTTGCTCGTGCTCTCTCTCCTTCTGCTCCTGATTTGGACCTTGAGATTTCAGTCCGGTGCTCCAATGTGGGTCTCTGTCTCTGTCTCCTTTCATCGCCTGATGAAGGTTAATATTCAGGAGGATGCCTATGTTTTCTAGATGCCCTTCAATTGAAGAATGGATGAAGAAAGTATGGAATATATACATATTAGAGTACTACTCAGCAATAAAAAACAAGGACTTCTTGAAGTTTGCAAGCAAATGGATGGAAATAGAAAACACAATCCTGAGTGAGGTAAGCCAGACCCAAAAAGAGGAACATGGGATGTACTCGCTCATATTTGGTTTCTAGCCATAAATAAAGGACATTGAGGCTATAATTCGGGTTCTTAGAGAAGCTAAATAAGAAGGAGAGAAGTTTTTCAAGTGTTCAGGGGCTGACAGCAGAAGACAGTGATGGGACTCCAATGCAGAGCTGAGCTGATTTAGTAGCGATGGCAGGGTTTCGAATCAATCACTGCTCTTGGTTGCCAATAGAAGGAACTCAGGTTCCCTTAATGGAAGGGGACCTACGGAAAGGCTCACTGGAAAATGATGATTTCTGCTGCTGTGGTAAAACACCACGACCAAAAGCTGCATGGGAAGGAAAGAGTTTATTTGGCTTACATTTAAATGTTACAGCTTGTCAGCTTGCTACAGCAGACAGGGCAGAACCTGCAGGCAGGAGCCAGTGTGGAGGGCAGGGAAGAGTGCTGCTTACAGGCTTGCTCCGTCTGCTTTCTTACAAGACCCAGGACCACCAGCCTAGGGACGGCACCACCCACAATGGGCTTCCCGCAACAAGCACTAATTAAGAGGATTCCGTAAGGGGGTATTTTCTCGGCTGAGATTTCCTCCTCTGAGATGACTCTAATTTGTCGATGTGAAAACCAGCTAGCCCCTGGAGTAAAACAGAATGGAAGAAACTGATGGAGGACGGCCATAGCTAGCACCAGAATTCAGCGCTCCTAGGGCTTGGGATATTAATTACTTATCTTGTTGCTGCAACAAAACACCTGAAGAAAGCAGCTCAAGAAGGGTTTACTTGGCTCACAGTTTGAAAGGGTCCAGTCTTGTTTCAGTGGTCAGGCCATGGTAGCAGGAGGGGAAGGCAGCCGGTCATACCGCATCCACAGCCAGGGAGCATAAAGCGATGG
>NW_026068161.1:247392-286153 GCF_014885135.2 Alexandromys fortis
GCCTGTCCTGGAACTAGCTCTTGTAGACCAGCCTGGCCTCGAACTCACAGAGATCTGCCTGCCTCTGCCTCCTGAGTGCTGGGATTAAAGGTGTGCACCACCACTGCCCAGCACTTTTTCATTCTTATTCAGTCTAAAACACCAGCATTTGGAACATTTCCTTCTGCAATGACGATAGAGCATCCCACTTGAATTGACCTAACCTAAAAACACTTTCTCATGTATGCGCCCAGAGGCTTTTCTAGGTGATTCTGTACCCTGCCAAGTTGGTAATCAATATTAATCATACACAAGGAAATGACTAAGGTAATGCCATCCTGTCCTAAATTTGTGCCTGCCTTCTCAGTATTCCACCCCACTCCCACTCCTAACAGCTACATTCTCCTTAGCGATGCTTCTGGTACTGTCTATGACCTTGATGGTCCTAACATATTACGTGGTGTCTGGAAAATACCGAGCTTTACGTATTCATAATGTAGCCTAGCCACCCCCCACTCCAGCAATACTGATGGAATCATGAATTTGTCTTTTAAAAGGCTGTATCCCTAAGCTTGAATATTAAGACACTTTCCAGAGGCGTGAGCCTGTTCTTGGCCTGTCTATTAATAAATGGACTCAAAAATTTAATCAGCTTAATTGGCATGGTTGTCAGTAAGTATCTCCCATGGGTCATTCAACATGGCCTTTTTTTTTTTTTAAGGCCCAGCCCATTTGTTTCCTTCTGTAAGCAGGATGTCTTTGTGTCCTGAGAAATATGGCTCTAGCTTTTTTTAAATTCCAGATTTGCATCTTCCAGAAGACAGCCTCTCTTCCCCTTGCTCTACAGACTACTGTCAGGGAAGACAACTGGTTTTGCACCGTTCACTGGTCCTGACTGTGAATATCAAGCAGCTCTGAGTCACATGGTGAGGTAAAAAGGGCAAAGATGTGGCACCGCACCCCACAGCCGTGCTGTAACTGTGTCCTGGAGAACAGCGTCTCCACAGGAAAGAATGACAGGGGGACAACAGTGACACGTGGGTATCGTGGAATGTAAACTGTCTTCTTGCAACACCGTGCAGGGAGCCGTCTCTTCCTCTGGTGGTATATTCGGTTATGAGAGAAAGGCCATGTTGAGAATTATAGTATAGAAACTTGCCAATCAGTTTTTGTTGAAAACTGCCTGATTATTTTAAAAATGTCTATAGTAACCCCTTCCCTGAATCCTCACTATAAAAGTGGCTTCCTGTTGTATTGACTATGGACTTTAAGATCATTATTTTCAGGTCTGGAGAGATGGATCAGAGGTTAAGAACACTGACTTCTCTCTTCCAGAGGACCCAGGTTCAGTTCCCAGCACCAACATGGCAGCTCACAACAGTCTGTATCCAGGTCCAGGGGAATCAAGACCCTCACACAGACGTGTGTGCAAGCAAAACACCAATGCACATAAAAAAAAAAAAAAAGTTGCCTTCTAACCTCCCTATTCATGCTGTGGCATGCCCTAAATAAACACACATGTATGCACATACACACGAGAATGTATACACACGTAATTGAAACTGTCAGCTACTGTGTGCTCAAGGCCAAGTTCCACAGTAACACCCACCGCTTTATGTACTCATGACAGCAGAAAAAAAGGGGGGAGGGGGAGGGGGCGGAAATGTTTCAATTCACAATAGCAAGGATTAGCAAGCAACCTAACAGTCCACCAACGGAGGAAGGGACAGAGAAACACTGTCCTAAGGGGACGAAATGCTCCCATCTGTGACAGCACAAATGCCCCTGGAAGGGACTACGTGACACACAGCAGGCCTGAGTCAACTGTAGGATGTTGTGTGGAACCAAGTGGGTCTCACTAAAGCCCCTGGGGGCCACCGTGTCCAGGAACTGCTTCATAAACTAAATGAGCATCAACTCCAGTTTTTAGAGAAGACCAATTTTAATAAATTATTCACACAGGACTTTAACACCATTTACTTTTGACACCGTAAACTGAAAGAACAAGAGAAAGATGAGCAGAACGTAACTATTACTTCCTAGTGTATGGTAGCAGTTACACCTATGGGCGTCAAAAACCCCACCAAGTATGTCTTGCTCCAGAAATTTATTGAAGAAAAAGACTTGGAGAGACGATGTTCACCCAGGGCCCAATCAGTGATTGACAGAGATAGGCTTAAAACCTAGGTCAAGTCTGATATTTCTATCAAGAGCTTTAATATAACCCCCCAAACAAAATAAACTCATTTCAAGAGCCACATTTCGAGAAGACACCACCAGCCGATCCCTTTATGTAATTTCTACAGTGTGGACAGTCAAATTGCCTTTGCTGGGATGCTAGGATTTTACCACAGATATCTACTAAAGGGCCAACCTTGAGAATTCTGAGAGCTTGGAATACCTCCCATACATTTTGCATTACTAGTCAAACTGGTAGGAAGACTTTGATCTTAAAACTAAATGCTTTAAGTACAGCCAATTATTTATGTCACTTGTTTCCTGGGGGCTTAACGAGCACTCAGCCAGAAAGTCTGACCGAGGGTGACACAGGGCGTGGATCCGCACAATTTCCCTTGAGGAATTTACCCTCAGCTGAAATCTAAAAGGTAAGTAGCTACATTTACTGCTCACACAAGCAACTCACACTGCAGACAATAGACTTGGAGGGATTCCTCGTCGATACCTTTAGTCTCTCCTAACTCCTAACACCCCACCATTATCAGCATCCTGAAAATAGCGTATTTCAAAAATGAGTCCCTTGTTTTAAACATTTTTGTAAAAGCTATCATTTATTGAATACCTAGTTTTAGAAACTTCACTATTCTTTATGTCATATAATTTTGAGAAAACCAAGACCCAAGACCACACTAATGCTAAAAGGCACAGTGAGGTTTCAAATCCTGGTATATTTTACCTTCAAGTATCAAGTCTTTCTAGCAGACACATTCTTAAATTCAGTTACGGTGGAGAGCAGAGATTGCTCTCACTTACACAGTAAGAACACCTTTCTGCGGCATTCATAATCTCCCACGATGGTGGCAGCAGACCCACAAGCTTTATAGCTCCTCCATTCATTCAGTTATTACTCAGGAAGAAGCAGGAAGCACAAGGACACTCTGCAGAGCCCAGGCCAGTCTGCTTTAAGGTTCACCGGATGTGTGACTGCAGTGGGCAGCCATGTCAAATAAATCACACAGTATGAATCTTACCAGCTGCTCCGTCTGTTACCTGGACAGTTCCAGCTGTGCTATCTTTACCCTTCTCCACACTTGGATGCCCACCTTCTAAGAGGCCTACCTGGACTCCTCACTCTAACACTGCAGCCTATCCTACACCCTGGACCTGCGACTGAGCGCCCGTTGGAATGACAGCGCTCTAAGAAGGCAGAGGAATTTGTTGTGTATATGGACTCCAAGTACCTTGCCTAGGTTTAAAACTACCTTAAGACAGTGCAGTCTTTCAACACAAGTTGTTGCTTGTAACGAACAGATTATTCTAGATAAGTCAAATTAAATATTTGGCCATTTTGCTTTTTCAGCTGACATTTCTCCTGGGACAGACCACCAACTGAATATATTCCAAGTGTACGGCTCGAAACACAACTTTTATTAGAAAAGTCATACATAACATAGCGTCAACTATTTTCAAGAACAATATTAAACCCAGTAAGCGACAAAAACCAGACTAACAAAATGTGTAACAAGAAACTAATGACCTTTCTATAATCAAGCATTCAATTATCTACAGTGTCTTTTTACAAAGGGGATATCCATGGTTTACAGGCACGTCGTATTGAAAATAAAACTGCAAGAGCAATTTTATACAATTACCATTCTCAAGAAACTGAATCATTAAAATAGTAATTACGAGTTCACAAATTTAAAATATTTCACATAATTTAAAATTACTGGGTATACATGGAAATCTTAAGTTTTAAAACTGATTTCCCCCCCTTAAAAGTGCCAACACTTAAGCTAGAACTTTCAACATAATTTTGCCCTACAAGTGAAGACATTTTGATATTCATATAGTCACATAATTTCTGGTGCTATCTGGTCTGTTAATAATAAAGCCTTAATCTGGATGTTTTTCTCCACTTAAATTATAGGAAACTGATACAGGATTACAGCTGCAAAGCTAATAAAGTGAGTTCCAAACACAGGAGTGTGCAGCATTGGAAAGAGATCAGCACTAACATTTATAATAAATATCAGAGAAGCCATTAGTTTTTACAGCACCGTTTGCTTAGAGCAAAGTCAATCTGGTATAGTTTCTCATCTGTCTGCCTTCAGCAGGCAGGGGGAATTTCTATTTTCATGATCTCATTACTCCAGCAAACATACCCAAGCATCTTTAAAAAAGTGACTGGCAGCCCCTGGAGTCACAGCACTGTAGAAGTCTCTCATCATTCTGAGCTGCGCTAATGTCGGAGTTCCTAAGACTCACACGGAATGGTTTCAGAACACAACAGTCCAAGAGGATCAGTCGCAACACAATCACAAACTCTTGCTCATTATGGGATTACTTTAAAGCATGATCAAGAAGACAGTAACGTGTTCACGTGCTAGCACAGTGGTTACCAGACTGCTGGTTTCACTGATGGGAAGACATTTTCTCTTCCTGTCAAGGGACTCAAACCACTAGCTCTTAAAAGTGTCAGGTATTTCCTAGGCAGGTTTTCCTTTCAACACAGTAATGGAAAACTGACATAAAAATGGGGACTTTTGACTGTTACTCCATATTCTTATATGCACCAATATTGCACACATCTGTTCTGAACTGTTAAAAATCTTCTGGGTTCTTGTGGTACTGTTTTCTCCAGGAATACAAACCCAAGTCAAATAAGCAGTTTCCCTTAAAAGATGGCAGCAAATTAGAAACACTGGGGGGTGGGGGTGGGGGGATGAAAAAAGAAAAGGCAAAGATTTTGTACAAACAAAAAAAAAATCTAAAAACTTTCTTAAAGGGTTTTGGTGCCCTACACATGGGGCAATTTGTATGTACTAGTGAGTGAACACTAGCTCAAATGCTTCTAGCGCCTCAGATAATATGGAACCTTGGTCCGGGTGTTGCAATGATGTCACTGTATGGCTCTTCCTGTGTGAGCTCGATGGCTTGCTGCTTTTTAAGAACCAAAAAGCTGTAGAACTTTGCTGCAGCCTGCTTCCTGTTTGTGTTTCGACACAGCTCAAGCAAACTGATCGACTCAGCTCCTGTTTTGGCAAGAGCACGCTGAAATAAAACAAAGCAAAACAGATGAATTCAAGTAACACACACAATAAAGAAATAACTGGATAATACTAATTTTGTACAATCAGTTGGGGCTGAGACTGGACATTCGCATCGAGTTATGTGATTCTCATGTTATTCAATAAGGTAAAGGACTATAAAATATTACAGCACATCTAAAGGCAAAATAAAGTTCATGAAATAAGCGAAGTTGCTTCAATATAGACATGAGACAGTAAAAATAAGTTCTTAGTAGATTAAAGCAAGAACAACAGCAAACTCAAATCAATTCCACTTCAGCCCCCCAAACCCCAAGTATTCATTCCTTCAATCTACTGTAGGAAATCTTGAACAACTTGCCGGGAATTTCATTTCGCTCAAACCTCATCTGTGTCTGGACTGCTAAGACTGAGGGTGACTGTCACCTGGCACTCTATGACGCAGCACAGTAACTTGCTCAATGAACGTAAAACACAAATGCACACAGGAGTGGTCTCGATCACAGCGCCACGGATTTGCTTTTCAGGATAACCGTGGCTAAGCACCCTAGATGCTTCCTAGGTTTACTCCTGGCTCTACAGGTCACCTATGTAGTTAAAAAACTTCAAAACAACACAGCCTTGGAAACACTTCCACAAAGGTGTGACTCGAGATTCCAGTAGGACTTCTTTCTGAGCAACGACTCCCTGCAGACTATGCTGGCGTACCTGAAGACCATGAAGCATCTGCTGAGTCCTTTTGTTCCACCTCCTTTCCTCTTGGTCCTGATCACCCCCCGAGGCATCTTCATCCTGAATAAATGACCACCACAAGTTGAAAACCTGTGCTCGGCTGACATGAGAGCAGCACCTCTCTCTATCTGGAAAGCTTTTGATTAATACAGTCTGAAGCATCTACAGGAATTATAATCTCGATGCTTCAAAATCATTTGCCATCTACTATCAACTTTGAAATTTGTCTTCCTGATAGCAAAGGAAAGTACTTGCAAACAAACTATTGAACATAACGCCTTTGTACTGGTCTATATGGATGTGGTCTACATAACATGGACCATGATTAAGAACCTTGAGCCGGGGGCTTGAGAGATGGCTCAGAGGCTAAGAGCATTGGTTGCTCTTTCAGAGAAACTGAGTTCAATTCTCAGCAACCACATGGTGGCTCACAACCATCTGTAATGAGATCTGGTGCGCAGGCCGAACACTATAAACATAATAAATAAATATTTTAAAAAAAAAGAAAAAAAATAAAGAAAAAAGGAAGAACCTTGAGCCAGGACTCAAATCACATTAGGTACAATGTGTCCTTCAATTTCATATAGCTGGAAGTAAAACCAAGCAAAACAGATTAATTAAGTAGCCTACATCATAAAGTAGTATTTGGATGATGCCAATTCAGATGCTGGGAAAAATTAATGTTCAATGTTAATTCTGTAGTATGATTTTCTAGACTGTCATCACCAACCAGTAACAAAGAGCCCGCATAATGTCTGATGGACTCAGACTGCTACACATTGAGAGGTACACTATTAATTATTAACATATACTTTACACCAGCTGTCCAAATAGCCATTAAAATAATAAAATGACCACAGCTCCAGCACACGGGTATTAGACACCATGTTCTAAGGAGCTGGGATCAGCAGCTTCTCTTGGAACAGGAATCGAGCTTTAATACCGATTCATTATAAAATCTGAGATGACATTCCAATCTAGTAGAGGTTTGGAAACTAAATTTTAGCTTTTAAAATAATGCAATGTTACACTAAAGTATCTGCCATGAAGATGAACTAGAAACATGATGGCTGCTTGCAAAACTATATCCAATATATACACAATGATCTTGAAAAGAATTATAGCAACCTCATTTAGTTATCTGGAAAAGATTTTAAAGGCAAAAATTTAAGTAGATACATATATGACAAAACACCAAATGAAGAGGGTTAATTAAGTTATACAACCTTAATTAGAAAACTTTAGAAAGGACTGTAACACACCCCAGGGAAAAGGGAAGCCACGTCTAAAGCATCTCTAGTCTGTAAAAAGTGACAGTTCCCCAAGTTTCCACTCACACAAGCCAGGTCTTAGTCTGGCCTAATTAAAACAAAGCCCAAACTGAGGCAAATGGAATATGTCTAGTTAGCTGGTTTCTGGGCCACAGGTAGAAGGTTGACCTGGCTTTAATAGCACAAACTGAATACGGATCAATCTGTAAGGGCAGTCCCTTCTTTCTCCTGAGGGAAACAGAAAATTACTGCACAGCACAAAATGTGATGTACTCAGTGATTCATGGCACTAAGAATTCAGTTCAAGTTTGATTCTATCTGAACATTTTTCTTCGCTCTGATGCCCAACATTAACTGGCTTGGCTCAAACATGTCAGACCAATGAGCTTTTCTAAATTGGGAATCTCCTTTACTCACTGTAGAGCTCTAGTTTTCTTACCTCCTCCTCTTCTTCCTCTTCCTTTTCTTTCTCTTTCTCCTTCTCTTTCTCTGGCAGAAGCTCTAACTCTGGGATCAGCTGACAGATGTTTGGAGGCTCTTCTGGGGGAAGTTCTACTGGTGGTATCTCCATCTGCTCTACCTGCTGAGGCTTCAACAAAAACAGAAGGCAATTCAAGATCCAGGTTTTCATGGGAGCGTCATTAAAATGTAGGAAGGGGTCAAAGACTTTGAAGCCACTCCAGTCACTTACTATCTATCCATCCCACACTCTCTCAGCAAGAGCTTTGGACTCAGCATCAAGTAACATGGAAACGGGCACCTCGAGTGCCTCTGTGCTATTTCATTTTGAGATTAGTATAAGAATCTGAGATCACTGCATGAAGTATTTAAGAAACTACCAGGAGAGTAGTCACTGGTTTCTGTGCTCAAGGAGAAAAGGGCTCTAACTGACAAGTCCTTTGCAGCAAGGGCACAGAGAACTATTTTGCATGGCTGGCAACAAAGTTGTCCTATCAACAGTTTATGCTGAAGGCTGAAATAGGAGCCCAATGTTACCAAAGGCTGCTTTCCTCTTCAGATTAATTTATCTCTCAGACTTAAAGCTGGCTGTCACTTATTCACGGTTTTACAATTATTTAAGAATATACCAACTATTAAAACTTGTCCGGTATTGGCGAGATGTAGGAATTTTCCAATAAACCAGTACAGGTTTAGAGCCCACTAACGTCACACTGACTAAGGTTACTCATTTTGGCCCACTGTGAAGCAAGACTATTCAGGAGGAACCAAGAAGTCTCTGCTGAGTTTCATGTCCCTTTCCCACAGAAGATAAAAAGACGGTGTCAGTAAACTCCACTGCCAGTCTTCTGGACCCATTCTCTGCCTAAACTACGACACTCCTAAATCAAAGCCTCCTTAAATGCCACTTAGAGCTAACTGCAGGACCCTGTCCCAATGTTTCCTTAACTTACAGGTATCACGGGCTCTGGGTCAATCTGCCCAGCTTTCCGCTTCACTCCCTGAGGGGGCGGTGGGGGCATGGCCGACTCATCTATGCTTGTTCTGCTGGCCTCCATCACGGACTCCTGG
This sequence comes from Alexandromys fortis, assembly GCF_014885135.2. Classification (NCBI taxonomy): domain Eukaryota; kingdom Metazoa; phylum Chordata; class Mammalia; order Rodentia; family Cricetidae; genus Alexandromys; species Alexandromys fortis. The sequence continues at coordinate 256,133 of NW_026068161.1, forward strand.
AGGCGGCTTGGCTCCTCCAAAATGGGCTCATCTGCAAACATCACAAGAAAAGAATTTAGTTTTCAACAATATTTTGAAACAATTTGCTTTGAAAATTAGTTTATTAAGCCACAGATACAGTTACGTTCCCTAATGAGGAAAGCCAGTAAGCACAGCACCAGGATCACTGAGCTTATAACAATTCAAGTGTAACAGGTAGGGAGAAGTTTTTTTTTTTTTTTTTAAATTTCATTTTTTTTTGGGGGGGGGGATGCGTTTCTCTGTGTAGCCCTAGCTGTCCTTGCGCTCACAGGGATCCACCCAGCTCTGTCTCCTGAGTGCTGGGACGGAAGGTGTCACCACTGCCTGGGAGAGCAGTCTTTACAAGTGGTTCCCTCCCAGTCCTGCACAGACACCCCTTAATTGTCACTCCAGTTAGCCCCAAGCCCTGCAGCTTTGTCAAAATGAGTTTCCGAAGGTAAGGAGATACATGCGTCGCCATGCCCCCAAAAACAAGCTCACTCCTCATTGTACATCATGGCTGCTTTGAGGCGTTTGAAGCTTCATCCGAAAACCCTCACAGCAGTACTGACCGATGACTTCACGCTGCTGCTGCTGCTGCTGCTGTTGCTGCTGCTCCTCTCTAGGAACCTCTGGATTCTCAAACTCCTTGAGGAACTCATCCAAATTATCTGCCTCTCCCCCTTTCCTCCTTTTTCTAAGGTCTTCTGGTACAAGTGGTGTAAGACAGCGTGTGAAGAGCTATCAAAAATAAGCAAAACATCAACTATAAAACCACACCAATGGAAGACCAACACCCATGTTTTCTATTTTCATTAAGGAACGTTTTAGCAGTTTACAGCCAGTAAACGCACACTTTAGCAATGTACTTAACATTCTCACACTTCATTCCATCTGAAAATGATCTGAAATTCGTTTGAATTATAACTGCAATCCTTCTAGAAAGTTGAAAACAAATGTATCCATTGAGCTTCAAGGTCTGAAATGTATTTACCTGCAGTTATTTCCCTGATAAATGCTACACTCCACCTGTCACAAGACTTAAGAGATTTCCCTTGTGTTGTCTTCACATAGCTTAACTACTATGTGGAATTTTGCATTACCACACAACATCACCACAAAAATATGTGATTATTTCATGAATGAATAGCACCTCACAGTTTAAGCTATAAACAGCAATGTAATGAACATATTGGCAGAAGCAGTTCTTCCCCAAATTTTAAATCCTTGTCTAGAAAAAAAAGAATCAGCTGAATCAAAAATTAAATTTTTTGAGATATCTATTAGCCTACATTCATTGTATGAAAATGGGTTTATTATGGCATTTTAATACATGTACATAAGCTAGTTCATTACCTCTATGTCTTTTTTTGTGAGCAAAGTGTAGTGTAGGGAGTTTAATTAGGGGTGCACACATGAGCACGGGTGTAGGGTTAGTTACATAAATATGGGTACATTACTAGTGGCTATGCCACTGAAGAAATGCCTATTTCCAAAGGGTAAACGTGGCCTTCTTCAAAACTGTCTGACAGTGTTTCCAATAAAGAGCAACCCATCAGAACCTTGCTGCTCTGGAGTAGTTGGAGTACACTTCAGCTAACAGCACCATTCAAGCAAGACGCCACAAAAACAGATTGTGCAGTAGTTTGGAACCCAGGAGAGCTGAAAACTACTAATTAGTATGTGTTTGGGGTTCATGGAGACATAAAATAAAGTATGTCTATCCGAAACACAGTTAATAATTAAGACAACACAGCTTAATACAGGGAGCTGAGAATACAGTCATTAATAATGGCTTCCTACACCTGAAGAACCCTTCCCGCCTACACTCGGGGAGCACTGACATGTCTAAGGGAGTGAAGGGTACCACACAACTGACAGAAGTATCTGCTCACGATAAAGCAAAGGTCCAGAAGTCAAAGGCAAACAGGACAAACCCGCCCAGCGCACTACCTTCAGTAGTCTGTTATTCCAGAGAGGCTGTGCTGGCAAGGAGAAGAGCTTTTCCACACCTCCCGTCTCTTTCCACATCATCAGCTTCTTGGTGGGCGGGGCCAGGTCCAAAGTCGTAACAATATCGGAATAGTCACTAAGCTGGGCTCTAATTGTCTTACTATCCAATTCTTTGACACTGTCAACAATCAGCTTCCTCTTCCTTTTGGCTTTTGTTTCTTTGACTAGAACAAAAGAATATAAGGCCATTTTTCTGAGAGACCAGCCTGGAACATTCTCCCCCACCCCACCCCCATCCTGGTCTGGTCATTATCTTCTGCCTTTCTAGGCACAGACTTAGGAGCAAGTCCTCATGAAGACGGCATGACTAAACAGCGTCTCTCAAGCAGTATTTACAACAGAGATTTCAACAGAAACTCCCTGAATGCATAGTTAAGTTCATAGATTTTTACCATAGAACAGGTAAAATAACCTGACTTAATCCTTAGAACCCACACAGCTTTATTCTGTGAACAGCACACACACCCCACCTGTCAAACGTGAACTCGTACTAAGCTCTGATATTCTTTTCTTTTGAAATTGTACACATTTACTGTTTATTTAGTCTTTGCTTTCTGAGAATATAATTATACCATGTCCCCCTTCTCTTATACTCATGGGCTCTTTAATTGTTATTGAACATGTGTGTGCATGTGCACATAAATTTAACCTGTTTAGTCTATATAAAGTTACTTGTATGTTTGTATGTTTTCAGGGCTGACCATTTGGTAATGATTTTTGTTCTTATTTTGGAGACAAAGTCTCACTGGACAGCCTTGACTGTCACAGAAGTGATATGTAGTCCTGTCTATTCAGTCTAGTCTCAAATTCATAGACATCTACCTGACTCTGCCTCTGGGTACTGGGATTAATAATAGGCGAGTTTCAGTATACTTGGCTAGTCCTAACTCCGCCCCCCCCATTCCAGACATGGTTTTCTGTTTAACTCTGGCTGTCCTTGAATACGCTCTGTACATCAAGCTGGCTTTGAACTCACAGAGATCTGCCTGCCTGTGTCTCCCAAATGCTAGGCATGTGCCACCCCTGACTGCTGCTAGCGCTAACATTTTTAAGTATGCTATGAAAAGGAACTAACTTCATGGTGCTTAATTTTTACTAAGGCCAACAACTTATAGGAGCTGTAAAATATTCAACATCTAGAGTAGTCTGAGGTATCTAGAAATGTTCTAGTATCTTTTTTTGGCTTTATTTACTTGGCTTTTATTGCACAAATATATGTGATGGTCAGATGACAACTTGGGGCCACTAGTTCTCTATTATCACCAGATGCGCCATGGGGATTCAATGAACTCAGTCCTCAGGTCTGTTGGCAAGCACCTTTACCCGCTAAGCTATCTGACCGACTCCAAGATTACTGATGTTAGTATGCAAGGACCACCGAAGACTAAAATACACAACAGCAGAAAACCTGTTCTGTAATTTTACACCGTGCAGCTCACTGTACAGTCTTTCACAAGACATCCAATTATACCAGACAAGTGAAGACTGTGATAACTCTATGTACAAGAAGCAGCAGAGAAAGACAACACCTAGGATCTAAAATTCTACACACTGTGGAATCCAAGGATTCACTCACCAGTTATATCAATGGGCTCCAATGCAAAAGCTTCTTCCTCATTTGGGACAAGAGTTGTCTGGTCAGTCATGGTTGGCATCGGTTCAACAGGATCCACTGAATCAGGGCTATCAGGCCCACCCACTGTAAAAGCAACACGGTCACAACAGACTTGGGTATGATACACATACCTTACAAACGGAAAAAAGAAATCCTGCTCAGGAAGCGAGATAAAACCTCATGGGTTTCAAGAAAACTAAAATTTTCAGGCAGCCCCCGGAGTTCAATGTACAAAGAGGGGAATAGCACAGAGTAAACAATACTGAAAACAGGAGAACAAACAATCGATCCTAACCGAGCCAGTCAAGGGTATTTACAGTCTACCAAGAGCTACAGCTATGTCATCATCTGTTTTGTAAGGTGTCTTTTGTCGCTGCGCATCACCCCAAGAATCCTGAAACATGAAATGCTCACTTGACACATTGTCGTCTTCATCCATATCATCATGCGCAGGCTGCTCTGGCAACATGACCCCTGTCTCAGACAGGGCAGGGGGATCGTCAAAGATGCCACCATCATTATTACTTATAAGTTTGTCATCTGAAATAGTAAATGTAACAGTTAAGATCTGAAAAAGAGGTGCTAAAACCACAATAACTAATCCTGGGGGGAAAATATTAGGTTTAAGTGGATAAAATTTAAACCCGTATTCAATTTGTACTTGTTTCTCCTAAGGTAGTTTATAAAAGTATAAAACAGTATCTGAAAAAATTTGTCTATCACTTTTATTTCTAGTTCACACATTCATAAAACACGTACTTATTCGATATCAAACAACACAACAGCCTGAACAACTAGCAAAATTCAGAACTCTGACAAAAGCATGCACACAAAGCTGAACAATTTTGGCTTGTTTTCTAGAATGCTCTATGAGACAACTGATCCCAATTATTCACCCATTTATATCAAGATACCCACCTAGAATACCGCCATCATTTCCTTCCCCGAAGTTATCATCTTTGTACTGGTCTTCATACTCTAAGTGGTTGATTTTCTCGTTCAGATTGCTGGTGCTCTGCTCGGGCTCCAGGAGGAGGTTGGATGCGCTAGTGCTCACTAACATGTCGTCATCCTCAAAAGCACTGCCCTCCCTCATTATCTCACGGTCGTCCATTCCAAAGTCACCTGCACACAAGGGACATGGCATTAGCTGTGCAGTCAGAAATGCGACCGCTACAAAAACTGACGAGTTATTACAACTGTGATGCTACACTGCTTTCTCAAGTCTTATTTAGTGACAATTATTGAAATATCCGGTTTAAACTTTGCACCTCTAACAAAATTCAAACCTGAATCTAGATTTAGATTATCAGAACTTATTTATATAAGGGAAACGGAACATGCACAATTAACATTCAAAGACTTCAACTTTGCTATAAAGTGCTGCTATCCAGAAAAGAATGTGACTGAACTGCCAATTGGACCACTTAAGTTTTTGAATAATGTTCACAATAATGCAATTAACTATTCCAAAATGGCTAATTCGCAAGTGAGCATTACTGTATCAATTGGACTTTCCACACGTCAAGTGCAGGCTCTCTCACTGCACGGGGAGCAGGAACCACAAGAACACAACTCTGGTATAGTAACATGTAATGCCTTACACCACTTGTTTGCTACAGATCGCGAGGCAAGTTGTTGGGCACAAGTTAGACAATTTTTCTGTCCACAGGGAAATAACTTTAAGCCTACTATTCTTTGTAACTCCTGGCAATATAACAACATAATTAAAATCTAACCAATAATTAGCAATTTGCTTTTACCAAAATCATTTTCCTGTAGGATACTGATGTTTCCAACTTCTTCTCTCATGGTTATCTCTTCCACTCTGCTCTGGTTCAGGCTGAACTGCTGGGCGACATCAATGTCACTGTAAAAAAAGTGCAAATATACATTATTAAGTTTCATAAAGCACCCCAATTTTCTCTTTATACCCTATCAACTTTCAGAAGTCTAATGCTTTGGCCAGCAAATCTCAATATAATCCAAATATGATTTGAAAGTCAATTTCTTTTTAAATTTTTAAAGTCATTAATGATAGATAAGCAGAAAATATTAAATCACCACCTGAGGCAATATGGTATTTACTTAGAAATGATGAATTATGTGAGTATCAGTTCTGAAACAGGATCCAGATGAACTCTAAACTTTTTGATTTTTTTTGAAACTTGTTTATCTACTAACAACCATCTCTTGTATAATTTAAAAGCACATAATGTTATTCATTGATGAGAACACTACTGGCAAATGCAGAAAGAAGTGACCAATAAATGACAAAGAAAAAAGAGACATAGCTAGAATCCTGAAGGCTGATGTTTATTAGATACATCAAACCAAATGCAGTCTGCAGACATCATGGAGCACCAAACCCAAAAGAAAAACATACTCTAAACCCTAGAGGGAAAGTGCCAAGACAACTGGAGACATTTAAATGCTGATTGGATATATAAGAATCACCACCTCAGGTGGTGGTGGTGTATGCCTTTAATCCTCTCGGTAGTGGGAAGCAGAGGCAGGTGGATGGATCTCTGTGAGTTACTTCCAGGATAGCCTAGTGAGATCCTATCTTGAAAAACAAAAACAAAAACCAACCAACCAAGCTGGAATCACTGGAATTTCTAAAGTGTATTATTACAGATGCTTTGAGACTTCTTGCTTCTGAAGACATAAGCTTTACAGATAAAAGACCACCTGCTATTAACAGAAAATGGGAAGTGAGTTGAAGCTGACACCAGCTTAGTAAAAAGGCTAAAGTAACCGAGGTTCACAGCGCTAATCTTTAGGGGGAAGGGAGGAAAGCTGGCGGTTAGTGCCCAGCCATAATTGACACATCATGAAAATTCATAGAAAAAATTAATTAGGAGTCAGAGTTTTTTTTTTTTAAAGAAAATCTGTTGTGAAATAAATCAAGAATTTAGTGTAGAATGATGGAACATCGTCCAAGGAGTCATGTGAAATTTTGAGACCCCAGTTTCTTCAGAACAGATTTGCTCAGAATGTGTTTTTGTGCTCCAGCACGTGTAGAGGATAGGAGTTTACTCCAGCTGTTGTTTGATGTGGGCTGCCCCTCTGTATGCTGTGAATGTTTATTACCACTGTCTAATAAAGAAGCTGCTGAGGCCTATGGGAGCGCAGATATAGCAAGGCAGGACATCCAAGCGGAGATAGAGGAAAACACATGTATAGCCACACTTGTCATCCCATGACAGCCAGATCTGACTGTTGAGAAAGAAGTAGCGTGCAACAGTACACCTCCACGTAACCTTTTCCTCGGAAACATATCCTAAACGATGAGACTTTCGTACTCCTTCACAAGATAAAAGTCTTCATACATTTTTTTTTTTTTTGTATTTTGAGACAGGGTTTCTCTGTAGCTTTGGAGCCTGTCCTGGAACTCACAAAGATCCGCCTGCCTCTGTTTTCCTGGCGCTGGGATTAAAGGTGTGACACACCACCACCCAGTTATACATATATATTTTAAAAATTAGAGTTTTCAGCACTTGCTTGCTAAGACAACCAGTATGAAACTGTAATAGATTCTCTGAAAAATATAATCTTGAAACAAGCTGCAAGATTACTGATGGCATGTGAAGAATATACCCAGACCAGGCTTCAGGACACATAAGCTTTGCCTAAACCCACCAGATTATCAAATTGTAGCTGTATTAGATTTTATAGGCACATGATTTTCCCAGAGAAGAACATTTTTTAAATGGTACGTCTTATAATTAAGATCAACACTCTTCAATAAGGACATGTACTTTACGCAGCTAGAAGTAACTCAGTATCAAACACAAAGGCAATGAATACAGGGGAAGCCAGCAACATGCTAACCATCTACAAGATGAGGGAGCTAGGGAGGAGGAGACAAGAGAGACATACTCTAAGTCTGGCAGTGGCTGATCAAAATCATGAAATTCTTCAGGTAGAGTAATGGCATTGTAAGCTGCTTCCCGATTTTCCTCCGGCAGATCGACAACACCTGGAAGACAGAGATGAAGGCTCAGCTAAGTACAGGTACCACGTGGGCCAGAGGTAACAGGACAGTTTCCCGAGGTCGCACTGGAGAATGCTGGTAGCACATGCACCTGGAAGCTAGAACTCTTGCTTTCTGCTGTTCCATTACCACGAGCCACACCACTTGTTCTACAGAAACAGTCCAGGTACTGACTGCTCTAAGCTAAGGGCACGTCAACAAATGAACACTGTTAAGTTTTTTACCTTTTACCACGAAATTTATCAGGGGCAGTATGAATGGCTGCAGAGGAGTATAATAAATATACATTATCTTAATCTGGTCATGTTTTCCTTGCAGTGTAGAAGCCAGAGGTCTAGGTCAGAAGACAAGTGCTCACTCCCTTTCTTGAGCTGGTCTCTCACAAACTGTGAAGCTCAACAATTAGGCTGAACAAGAAGTCCCAGGATCCTGTTCTTCCCCAGCACTGGAATCAGGTGTCACAGAATCCTGGTTTTTGTTTTATTATACCGTGGGTACTGAACTCATGCCCTTCATGTTTAAAGAACAAGGAAACTAATAACTAAGTCACCTCCCTAGCTCAGTAGTTGGTTATTTTAGGAAAAGAAGTAACATTCAAGTTTCCATGATCAAAAACATTTAAAAATAAGATGGCAAGAGGGACAGTGGTGGCGCACACCTTTAATCCCAGCACTTGGAAAGCAGAGGCAGGTGGATCTCTGTGAGTTCGAGGCAAGCCTGTTCTACAGAGAAACTCTGTCTCAAAAAACCAAAAATAAAGTGATAAGTATTGAGAAAAACAAAAAAACACTATCTATGTAACATGCTATCTACAATACACTTTATTAGACAAAAATTAAACAGTATGTAGCTTATTGTTATGTATTATAATAGAAGTATTAGAATACAGCCTTTTTTTTTTGGTTTTTCGAGACAGGGTTTCTCTGTGGCTTTGGAGCCTGTCCTGGAACTAGCTCTGTAGACCAGGCTGGTCTCGAACTCACAGAGATCCGCCTGCCTCTGCCTCCCGAGTGCTGGGATTAAAGGCGTGTGCCAATACAGTCTTGATACAAACTATTACATAAAGCACCCCCTTATACATTCAAATAATCATCATCACCATCATCATCATCAAGACAGGGTCTCGTCCTCAACACATAGCCCACAGATTCTGCAAGGCTGGTTGGTCAGAGAGCCCCAGGGATGATCTCATCTTCTCCTCTCCAGTATAAGGTGCCAGCATCCCCAGGTTTTCCCATGGGCATTGGACACTGATCTCAGGTCTTCCATGTTTGGTTGCCAAGTACCCTGCCAACTCACCTATCCCCAGCCCATATTCAGATTATTTAATATTTCATCAGTGTTAAAATTACAGACTATGAATTCTCCAGGTACCATTTCTTAGATTTACTTTGATTGGTAGAATCCAATTCTAGACCCAAATCTTAGCCCAAACAAGGCAACAGCAACATCAACATGACAAAGAGTGCTAAATGAGATGTCCCAGGATTAAAGGTACATTGACACTGTTCTGGAAAATTAACCCAAACTCCCAGCTGAGTTTCCCAGTCATCACATCAGCTCTGTGACTCAGTTGTACTCAAGTTGCTTTAGCTATGAAAATAAAACACACCCCAAGAACATGTGCTTAGTAGTTCCCATCCAAGGTATGGGAAACCCCACAGGTTAAAAAAGGAAGAAAAGCACAATACCTGGCCGGAAAGCCATCTTGATCTTAATGAATGCTTCATTACAGTCTGCTAGGAGGTATTTGGCTTTCCTGTGATAGATTCGGACTACTCCCAGGAGGAGGTGTCCTGATGTCCGCAGAGCCATCTTCACCTGAGTAAGATATTAAATTCATTGTCCTTAAACATTAAAGCCAAGAGTACTTTAAATTATAGGGGCTTTTCATTTTTTCTTATATCCTGTATGATTTAAAGTTAGTTAATAAATGTCTGCACTGTACCATTTACTGCCCTAACCAACCTAACCCTCATCACAGACTAAACGGTGGTATTTCGTGAATTCACTTAGACACAAAGGTAGCCGTGAAGCAGGAAGCAAATCTTCCCAGACTTTACCAAGGACAATGTGAATTGTGATTCTGTTTCAGAATCAAAGATTCCTAGCCCTAAAATGATTTTATTTCATCCCTGTATGTTAAAACTTGTTACTGACCAGGCATGCTTAAACACTTAGGCCAAGGCCAACTGAGAAATAAGGGTGACGTTTGCTGGGGAATTTCCAAGACAGACTTGGAAAACAACAGAATGTCTTTGTCCTTCTGATCCTGCTCTGTGAAGAGAGGGAAAGGACAGGAGTCAATGAGCAGAAGGCCTTGGCTCTGGGATGTCCCTCGGTTGCTGAGCCACTCAGATCTGTCCCTTTAACACTGTTCCTTTTGTTAAGCCACCGTTTATTACTTTGTTACTTGATTAGAAGACACAATAATGACCCAAACAGACACACTATTAATGACCTAAACAGAAGTATTCAAAGACCTCCTGACTACAAGAAAAAATAACTTAAAGAATAAAAAATATAAACTCAAGAGTTCCCCGGATGGTTTTTCCAACTCATACCATAAATTTAAGCTTCCAAAGTTCTATGGTAAAACATGGTTTTTGTTAAAAACATATGTCTAAAATTAAATTATATGCATTGTTACTCAAAGTGTGTCTGTAAGTTATATGTGCATACCACATTTTTCTAGGACCCTATTTGTAATCTAGTCTCTGTATTTATAGTTATGTGATTTGAAGCGAAAACAACAAATTTGCTAGTGTAAGTTTTAAGACACCTCTAATTATAACAAAGATCATCAAGGGACACAAGAAACATTTAAACATAATAAAGGCAATAAACAGCAATCCAACGGCCAACATCAGACTAAATGGAGAGAAACTCAAAAGCGATCCCACTGTATTCAGGAACAAGACAAGGTTGTCCACTCTCTCCATATCTATCCAATATAGTTCTTGAGGCTCCAGTTAGAGCAATAAGACAACAAAAGGAGATCAAGGGGATACAAATCAAAAAAGAAGCCAAACTCCCTATTTGCTGATGATATGATAGTTTACATAAGTAACCCCAAAAATTCTTCCAAGGAACTTCTATAACTCATAAACACTTTCAGTAATGTAGCAGTATACAAGATTAACTCAAAGAAATCAGTATCCCTCCTGTACACAGATGAGAAATAGGCTGAGAAAGAAATCAGAGAAACAACACCCTTCACAATAGCCACAAATAGCATAAAATATCTCGGGGTAACTCTAACCAAACAAGTGGAAGACCTGTATCACAAGAACTTTAAATCTTTGAAGAAAGAATGAGAAGACACCAGAAAATGGAAAGATCGCACATGCTCTTGGGTAGGTAGAATTAACATAGTAAATATGGCAATCTTACCAAAAGCAATCTACAGATTCAATGCAATGCCCATCAAAATCCCAGCACAACTCTTCACAGACCTAGAAAGAATACTCAACTTCACATGGAAAAGCAACTATCAACACCACTCAACTCACTGGTCCATTTATACGAAGACCCAAAGTTCACTTATGGTTTTAAAATGCCTCGAAGTTTAGATGAATGGACAAGGCCATACAGTCGCCATGATAGCAAAGCAGCAGCTTTACTGCACTAAAATCAAGCCTGTGTCTGCCTGTCGTAGCTTCCGTCTTTCCTCAACCTTTAGATTTTTCACTACATCTTAGCTGTACCCTTCCAAGAGCGCCCCATAGCCAGAGTCATGCAGCAGGCAGCTTTCAGAGTAGTGCAGACCATACAGCAGCGTATCAGCTCATCTACTGAGGAGAAAGCTGCTACAAACACCTTAAAAAAAATTAAATACAGACATTAAGTCTTCAACTACTTACTGCTGAGTAAATACCAAGGGAGAAGACCCATGGCTTACAATGCAGAGCGACTGAGCTATTCACATTTCCACCCAACAATAAAGCTGTTCCCATTGCTCCACATTCGCACTACCACTTAGTAGTCTGGGGTTTTGGATTTTGGTCATTCTAATAAATATGTGATGACATTTGGTTGTTTTAATTTTTACTTCTTTGACCCATAATGCAGCAACATCTTTTAAGTATATTTACTTGCTTTCTGCATACACTTTCTTTGATCAAATTTTGATTAAAGTTTTTGGCCTATTATATAATTTTTTCTTTTGTTAGTCTGAAGAGTTCTCTGAACATTGTGAACAATTTTCCTTCAACAGTATCAGTCTGACTGTCCTTTTGTTCTCTCAACAGTATCTTTTAAAAAGTAAGAATTTGCCTCAGTGTTGGAGATACAGTCCCAACTCCAGAAAAATTTAACTGAACTCAATTGTAAATTCTTTGATGGGCTATACCTTTGGTGCTACCTCTCAGAAGAGATGACCAAACCAAGGGCAACTATTAATAAGCTATTTTCTCAGAGTTTTATACTTCACATTCTAGGTCCATAACCTGGAATTAACTTATTTTTGCAAGAAATAAGGTGTTTCAATAGTGCTGATAGCATTTGTCCTAGTACTGCTTACTGAAAAGACCACCCTTGTTCCCTCCTGCTTCAACTCCGCTCTACCATGCTGATCATACACAGCTGCCACCTCCTTCTGCTTTCCTCTGAGATCCAGGGACCTGAACATTATCATTTCTCTGGCCTGAAGAGACTACTCTTTCTTCATGTATTCTGTCAGTCTCGAAATGGTTGTATTCCACAGGACCAGAGAATTAGGAGCTCACAATTTAGAAATAATGTACACTTTTCCAACAGAGAAAGCTTAAGTAAATCACACTCAACCCAAACAGTGACTCTTCTAGACTGGAAACCCTATAACGATCTTAGGAATTATTTCATCTGGGCAGGGGTCTGTTTCCAATCCTGTAAATTCTGTAGATAAGGAACTCTGATGCCATGCAACCATTCAACGGGCTATAAACACGCTGTTTCTGAGTGTGGTTAATCACAAGGCAATATAGTTTACTTTTATGTAAACAGCAAAGCTAATCTGTATGTAACATATACACCTACAATATTCTATCAGGCAAACAAAATACTATGAAAGGATTCTCTAGAAGACAGGACTACTGATAACTTCTATTGTCTGTCAAGTCTTCATAGTGCTAAAACTTCAAATTAGAACTGTCCTTGGAAGACTATTAAAGAAATACCCACAATCTCAGTCAGTTCCCTGAGTTATTATTTTTAAAACCAGCCAAACTTATACAGAATGAAAACTTTAATCCCAAGCCCACCACCTAAAAATAGACTTTTAAGAACAAGTCTCTGTTCATATTCAGCATTATTCCCCAGATATAATTCCCCCCACAATAAAGATCAACTCTGCATACATTAATACCAACGTGGGTCAGGCTACGTATGCTAAAGAGTGTTTCTCAAGGCCAGCCCACACATTCTGATCATTATCACCCTGAAATGATAAACAGGAAGATATGAAGGACACTTGGAGACTCTACCTACAGGCTCCCCGTTTCCACACACAGTAACAGTTGTTCTACAAGTTCCGTTTCACACATGAATACAGAGTAGAGAAACATGCCCAGCCCACACCTACCTTTGGTGAGATGATGCTCTCCACACTGCTCTCTAGGTTACACTCAAACACATGAGCTTTGGTTAGCTTCTTGTCCCAATGGGCCGCTAGCCAAATTTTGGCCAGCGGCCCTCTTTTACTGAGGACAAAGTGTGCGTAGAACATTTTTCTTGTTTGCTATGAACTAACAAGAAACCTGAGGAGAGAAGAAAAAAGTTATAAAGTTTTATGTGAGGATGGAAATATTTATTAAAGTATGTAAAAAATATGAAAACTCTAGTTTCCTACATTGAGTATAGGCATAAGAACAGCTGGAAAGTACAGTAAACATTGTACAAAATAATCCTATTATTTTAATTTGAGGGCACGGACCATCCCCAAGTATTAAGATGTACAGGTAAAAGGGTCAAACTGCTTGTATGACTTGCTATTTTAAGACTGTCATCAAACTCTTATTCTAAATCTAACCAAGTATTAATTCTATTTCTAACCTAATTATTGACATTAGACTTAATTCTGCTTACTGACTGGTATCTAGATGTAAAGAAAGAAGACTGTCTAAGCCTAGCATATATGAGGACATGGACTCAATCAATCCCCAGTACCACAAAGAAAAACAAACCAATCAAAACCAAAATTACAGAGTAAAGAAAGGCACCTGTACAGGCAGCTGCACATACGCTTTGAGCTGCGCCTCTCAGTCCACTCAAGCAGAGCTGAGGAGATGGCCTGTCCTGCTGGACAGATGGAACCCACCACACCTAACTTTTTAATTTTTCTTTTGACTACAAAACTTGTCCTTTATGTTATGTTAACTTCCCCCTTCACAGGAGATAGTAAGCACACCCCCTTTGTCAAATGAATTCTGCCCTTTTCTGAAATGCCGGAGGCACATACATATATTTCAAGACAGGGTTTCTCTGTGTAGCTTTGGAGCATGTCATGGAACTCACTCTGTAGACCAGCCTGGCCTCAAACTCAGAGATCTGCTTGACTCAACATCCTGAGTGCTGGGATTAAAGGCGTGCACCACCACGGCCTGATCAGAGGCCTTTTTTTTTTTTTTTTAAAGAAATAAAAAGCGTATCTTTAATATAATGACTAGTTTTGGCTTAAGAATAAAATCTCTGTTCAAGATCAACTCTTTCTCTCTTTTTAAGATCGACTTTTTAAAGTGATTTTGTGAGTGTTTTGCCTGGATGAATCCATACCATGTGTATGTTTGGTGCCCATGGAAGTAAAAAAGGGAGGATGTTTATTAGACTCCCTCAAACTGGGGCGAGGGAGTGAGCCACTATGTGGGAGCTGGGAACTGAACTTGGGTCATCTATAAGAACAACAAGTGCTCTTAGCTACTTAAGCCATCCCTCCAGTCCCTAGCTTTTTGGTTTTTTATTTTGAAGTGACTACAGATGCATAAAAAGCTGTTTCAACAGTGGTATCTTCCAAACGCAGACTGTGACATTGGCTTAAACGTGTATCTCGATGCCATCATGCTGCATGTGTAGATATGTGCTTCCCACCACAAACAAGACATACAACAGTCTCGTCTACCCCTGCCCCGTACAAGCCCTGTCAGATAACAGCCCACGTATCTCATTTCGGTATTTTTATACGAACACAAATGATCTAAGTCACAAAGAGTGGGCTTTCTTTCAGAGTTAGCACAACGTTAGCACTCACCAACAGTGCATTCCCTTTATGGCGAGGGGCACTCTGTGAGAGGAAATGAACTAGTCTACTTAGCCACGCCCTCACCCTCTCACCCGCTGATAAAGCATACACACTGCACTTACTGTCAACCAAACTTGTCTCTACAACAACCATTCTATAGTGTAGTTGCTAGGCAATACAATAAGAGTACATATGGTTTCAAGGATATTTTAATACAATGATCATAACTACATGTTTTTACAACTAGGCAAGATTATTCTAAAATTAATATGGAGCAGCAAAGCAGCTAGAAAAGCTAAAACAACTTCAAAAATGAACAGGAAAACAGAAAGACTAAGTACAACAGTTTTAACCCTTAAACAGCTCTCAGCCAACACCGTGGTATCGGCAGAAAGACACACAGGGAAAATTATAATCAAATAGAGCCCAGAACAGACATGATGCATCTCAAACTGATTTTTCATAAAGATGCAGAAGCAAGTCAAAGATGGAAAGACATCTGCAACTGGACTGGAGTGATTTAGTGAACACACAGAGACCCAAACAGAACAGAAACAAAATGCAAATCCCACACAGCTAAATTTGAACCTCAAGCTACACACAAATAATTATTCAAAACATTAGATTATACCTCTCGGAGTACTGGGATAGAGCCACCGTGCACTCAATGGGCTGCCTGCTCTCTGGATAAAAACCACTGTATATGTAGCACATGCAACAAAACCTAGAGCCGAAGGCTCAAAGTTGAGTTTTAAATAATTCCATCTGGCCATCTTAACACCAACTTACTGTATAAGAAACAAACGGAATCTGAATTAAAAATTAGACCACAGCCTTAAATGAATACTAGTGCAAGAAGGGAACAAAAGAGTACACACCATCACTAGTGCACTCTGTAAACCGGCCTTCAGTACACTAAAATCCTTCGCTCTATTTAAGACTACTGAGAACGTGAACTGAAAAGAAGTTATAAACCCCAGTATCTGGCTACACCCTGAATCCAGAACATGTAAGGAACTGTCATGACTAGACAGAGAGAGAAAATACGATTAGAAATGGAACTCTCCCAGCGAAGAACCTCCCATGAGAAACCGGAACATCACAAGATTTCTAGCAATTCTAAGCCACCAGGAAAATACAAAGCAAAGCCCCACGAGTTAACCAATGCACCCTAACAGAGTTGTAGTGAGAACAAAGGCAACATCAAATGCTGGAGGATATATAAGCATTTTTACAGTAGCTAAAAAACCAAGAAAGGACTAACTATAATTTCATATTCCACATGAAGGGAATGGTAAATTTTAAATGAAAAACTGCTTACACTGTAACTGTCAACATGCTTATTCTTTCTACTGATGAAACTGGCGTGAGGTATCACAGCCCAGAGATTTCATGTGTGCAAAAATATTGTGTGTGGTGAAAAAACCTGAAACCTGCAGGAAAATGGGTAGAATAGAGAAGATCATACTGAATGAGGTGACCCAGACCAGAAGGACAAACACTGAAAAGTTCTCGCTAGGCTCTAGCTCCAATCTTCAGATGTGAGTATGTAACCTGGAGCAACCACAGAAACCAGCAGGGCTAAAGGGGCGGGGCGTCCAGTAGAGAGGAATAGCAGGGTGTAAGCGACCTGAAGGGGGAATGGGAAAATTGGGAGATAAATACTGAAGGGGAGTAAAATAACAGTAAGGGTGTCTGAAAGTCATAAGGAATCTTATTATTAGTTACCTAAAATTACACATATGTAAGTTGTCATAAAAATATACGTATATAATTCAAATGAAAATTCACATCTGCGCTGACAATGCTTTCTCTAAAAGTGAGACTACCTAACCAAAACTCCAACACTGGCAGGAGAAGCCCCCACTCTTTGTAACCATTGGTCAACACTGTCTAAGAGACTCCCCTAAACACACAGACTTAACATTACTACTGCCCCTTTCCCCTAGGTGAAAAGACCTCACTGTTAAGGACACCATACATGTTGACGGCCAGGCTAAAGCTTCCAAGCTGGATCTTACCTGAAAGCGCCCAAGAAGGTAAGCAACTAACAGCTGTACCCAGTTATGACGTCTCTGAGCACAATGCTGACCAGATGGCACCATAACTATGGGTGCAGGAAAGGCTCTCCAATTGGATATACAGGGAAATCATACCCGGTACTGGAAACCTGGTCAGTCCCTGGGGCTGGTGAAGTTGTGGATCTTGAAGGAGAGCCTGCAATCGTCATTTTACTAAACAGCGCATTCCTACTATAGTCTAAACAACTGTCCTTAGATCCAGATAAATGCAGTCCTCATTTCTCAGAAAAACGTCTCTTTGCAACAAAAACCATTACGAGAAAGTCTCAATCCATCAAAATACAGACTAGTGGAGCCCAGGCCCAAATGATCCTGCACCTGAGCTCAGAGACCACCAAGGGAAGGAGACAGAAAGATTTTAAAAGCCAGAGGAAGCAAAGTTTGCTGCGAGACACCGTTTACTAGAAATGTGAAGTCTCAACAAGATACCTGGCAAAACATGACCCGAGTAAGGACAACACCAACAGACATGCTGACATGAAAGGGGGGAAGCTTATGAGGCCCCAGTCCTAGACAAAGAACTAGAAGCAGCTAAGGAATGCTGAGAGCAGGAGAAAGTTTCCCCCAAGGAGATAGCAAATGGTCAGCCCTGAAAACATACATCCAAATAACACACAGACTGAGCAGGTTTATGTATGTTTAGGAGCACATGCACACATGCCTGCATACACACACCTGGACAAAACAATTAAGAAAAAGAGGCCATGAATTTAAAAGAGGAGGTGGGGTACATGGGAGGATTTGGAGAGGTGAAAAAGAAAGGGAAAATTATGTATTATGTATGCGATGGTAGTGTGGAAAAAAGACAGAAACAACCAGGTTTGCTCCAGTTCTCCCTTTGCCAAAAAGGATGTTGAAATTCATATTCTCGCCTAATGCTTCAAGTGCATCACTAATTCACAGTAGAAAGGTTTTCTAAAAAAGAAATCAAAATACAAGCTTCATCAACTATTTAATATAAGACCGTAAACTTTCTACCAAATATCAGGTTGAGAATTAAAGAATACTATAACAGAAAATGCTATGTGGTGTATGTAACTCCCAGAGCTACACCAGCCACTTAATAGTTTATGTAACAGTATGCCTTCCATAATCAAAGGAGCCTTCCATTTGCAAGTTGGAGCTGTCAAGCATTATAAAGTTTGCTAGCAAAACCTCAACTATCCCTAGAGCCTGGCACTGGCGCACCCCTTTAATCCTAGCACATGGGAGGAAGAGGCAGGAGGATCTCTTGTGAGTTTGAGGCCAGCCTGGTTTACATGGTGAGTTACATGACAGTCAAGGCTACAGAGAAAAATCCTGCCTCAAAAACCAAACAAACCTAGAGAATTTATAGAAACTCAATATGGCAATTTTTTCTTAGAAACGCGGCCACTGATCTACACGAAAACCCCAAAACATTGTGCTCCAAATAAGAAGACACTTGTTACGATAAAAGAGTTACAAAATATGTGCTTAATAAAACAGGATATACCAAATGATCTCTTAAGAAATCTCAAAAACTCTATAGAGATTCTAGAAATTAAAAGTCCTAGCAAGTTTCAGCAGGTGTCAGGAGTTTATGGCAATACTTCAGCTGCTGCTCAGGACTTTGCCCAAAGCATTCCAGCTATGCGAAGGCAGACTCCTAAATAGACTCTGGCACGGGTGGGAGATGGGAAATGAAGCAGAGGAGTACTAAAATTAATCTGGGAAACAATTAGTAACAGGAGAGCGTTCGGCCAAGGGAAGTCAGAGCGGCAGGAGCCACATCTGAATCAAGGAAAACCCAAGCATCATCATTGCCCCCTTTCCCTAGTTATACAAACTTTTAATTTTTACAAGTGGTTGTCTAATCTGTAGATTTTGGAGATTCTAAATTGTGTCAATCCTTTACAAAGACCTTTGCATTTGAAGGCAGAGCAGAGCTTGTCAATACAATGACTTGAACCAACATTTTCTAAAGCAGCAATTTATTGTTGATGGTTATTCAGAACATACTCACTAATGCAAAAATAAACTATTCACAAGAAGAAAGTCAAATTGGCTGGGCAGTGGTGGTGCACACCTTTAATTCCAGCACTTGGGAGTCAGAGGCAGGTGGATCTCTGTGAGTTCGAGGCCAGCCTGGTCTAAAGAGCTAGTTCCAGGACAGGCTCCAAAGCTACAGAGAAACCCTGTCTCAAATACTAAAAATAAAATTCCTCCACTCACCTATAGGAAAGTGCTGGATAAACTAATACAACTTCTCTGAAGAGCAATGTGGTAAGGTCTTCTGAAAAGGTCACACATACCCATGTTGTCTGGGCAGAAACTACATTTCCAGTAATCAATATTAAAGTTATACTTGGATATGTGTATTACGAGAGAGAGAGAGAGAGAGAGAGAGAGAGAGAGAGAGAGAGAGAGAATGAACTAAGCAGCACCAAATGTTTTGCCAAATTTCCTAATGATTAAAATGCCAGCCCAGTTACATAGGAATAAAGAGCACACAGGACAAGCCTAGTTTCTAAGCACTTGATGGAAGTGCAGCTATATTCTGTTGCCTTGACAGCATAACTTACTCATTATTATCAAATTTATCAAAACACTAGGAGGACTCTACCTGGCCAGCAATAAGGGATTTGAAAACAAATACATCTATACAACAGAATGTAAGGCAGATTTAAAAAATGATGTCAGCTTGGTACTAACAGGGGAAGGTCCAGGTCAAACTTAGAGTACTTGTGGGTGTATGTGTGGGGTGTCTTTGTGATATAATGGACGTGGTCTATGTATATATAGGTGCCTCAGTTGCCATCAGATCTAAAGGTTCCCCACATTCTTAGGTTCAGCCAACTGCAATGGGAAATATTTTTAATACGTGTGTCTGTGTACACCTTTTATTCTTTTCATTATTCCCCAAACAATATGGTGTGCCTGAGAATTTAAGCTTCCCCAGGCTTTTTTCCCCTTGGTATAGGAAGGAGCTGTAATCCCAGCAACACAGTGTGTCCCGGAGCCAATTTCCTACCGACCCTAAGACACAGTGGCCCTCTCAAATTTACATGAACACATGCATATCTCAGAGAGATTGCAGGCATGGATCTAGACCATTTCCACTGAGTCAAAGGAGGTTTTGGTTTGTCAGTACGCATAAAGTCAACTGTTTTAGGATATTAATTGTATAACCTCTTTATGTCTAAGAAAACAAGGTGTGTAGCTTTATAAAACAGGCAATATTTTATTAACCTAAATGACCTAATCATGATCTGAATGTTGGAAAAAAGTATCTACAAGTTGGATGTGTAAAGGGTTCTTACAAACCTTCCTTCCACTAGTTTAATTAACAAACAAAAATTGCCACAGGAAATATTAAAGGCAACAAAAGATGCCTTTTAAATCGATGGTTGATTTAATTTTAAATCGATGGTTGATTAATCCATCTATGGGAGCCAATGAACATGTAAGGAGCATTTTGCATAAGCACAAAGTATGTGTGGAGTACTTATGAAACTGGACACAGGAGTTACCTCCGGAGAAAGGGTCTGCACTTTTGTACTGTTTTGGGTGTATTCATGAATGTGATTTAAAAAAAAAAAAACCTTGGGCATACCTATCCAAAATAGAAACTACCACATTAGGAGTCAACATCATCCTGATTTTCATCAGTTAGCAAGTGATGCTTTCTAACCTTGTAGCTCACTTTCCCCATCATAAAAACACCTTCAGATGATAGCTGGGCAGTTTGCTAACTGGAGAACATCAATACCTAACTCAAATCAAAATGGAGCTATTGGCAAGTGCCATGGAAGGCTATCAACAAACAAACCAAGCAAAAAAAAAACCAAAATAAAGGCAAAAAGGATATGTCTAGCCTGCATTTTACTGACTCTCCTTTGGATCCAATATTGATAGATTCAGTTCTAGTTTGAAAATTAACACCTTCCGTACTTAGTTATTTGCAATAGCTAAGAAATCATTTCATGCCTGAAATTTAGTCTGGGCCCGCGGTCTGTAATCCCAGGACTCCTGAGTCTGAGGCAGGAGGACATTTAAGGCCAGCCTGGGCTACATAATAAGACTCCTCCAACTCTCCAAACAATAACAAAATAGAAAACCAACCCCCCTCCCGAGTGACTTTCAGCTTTCTCAACAGCATAGTGGGTACAATCTCATCACGTGTAATGAAAATTAAGTGGGACAGCACATGTAGTGCCAAGCAGATGCAAACGGAGTTAGCACCTATAAGACAAAATGGAAAACTCAAAGTATTTCCCAAGAATTAAAGTTTCCCCAATTACCCAAGTTAGACTCTGCATGATTTGCTAAGTTAGAAAAGAAGTTCCCGAAATTCCCAACTTGTGCACAAAAAACAAACATTACACTACTTCAACGTCTTTAACTTACAAACTGTGAAGTACTTCAAACACTGGACACGGCACACGCTCTCTCCGATGCCTTCTCAAAAAAAAAAATAAAGGTGGCTCCCAACATCAAAGGTATTTACAACTTAAAAAAGCCGCCTCAGTCTGTTTACAAAACCCTGCAGCCTCTCAGTCCGCTGGCATTTGATTTTTTAATAGGATTTTGCACCCTGGGGGGAACGGACGACGAACAACGCTTATCCCGCACAGTTTAACGGGAGTAAATATTAACTTTCTCTTGTAAAGAGAAGGTGACGTACAGAAGTCGCTTTCATAAACCCTTCAAACACCAACGCGTTTGGGGACGCTGAACACAGCTTAACAAATCAGAGAGCCCAAAGAAATCGTCTACAGCCTTTCCCTCTTAAATTTGAAGGCAGTTTGGTTTAGCTGAACACCTCGACTGTGCCACCTTACACTCTCCTGGCAGAGCACTCTGAAAAGCCTTCCTGTGCCACGAAATAAGCAGGCAGAATCAGAGCGTCCCCACAACCACTCGATCCTTAATCTTAATAATAATAAAAAAGTTTAGAAAGTTACGGGGAAATCCAGTTACACTCGTGTCCTAGGAAGCAATGTTCCCCCGTCGTGTTTTAAAACAGCCTGTCCAATTTTGGGAATTCCGAACATTAATAAAAGGAAATATTGGAAAGATATCAGGTCGGGGAGCCAGCATCCTGGCTGGCGAATCCCGGGGGCCCCGCGGTCACCACATGCCTGGCGCGCGACCCGGACCTCGGACCCCACACCCGGAGCATCGCGACCGCCCCGGGAGCCTCCCTGCCGGCTCCCGCCCTCGGCGAGTCCCGCGTCTTTGCGGCCAGCCATTTTCCCTCGAGGGGGCGGCCGGATCCCGGAGAGCGGGCTCGTTCAAACCTCCCTCGCCTCCCCGCCAGCCCCGTGTTCCTGCCGTCCGACATCGGCACAGAGCAGCGGCTGGGGGGGGGGGGGCGCGGAGCGGAACCATTAGTCACTCCGCCCGCGCGGAGCACGGCCCGGGGCGGCGAGGACCCCCCAGGCGAGGGCGGGCCCGGTAGGGGGGGGGGACTCGGGGGACCCAGGCTCCCTGGAGCGGCTCGGTGCCGGCCGGGAGTTGGCAGCAGCACGCGGGGCTGGGGGCACGGTGCCGGTCGCCTTCCTACCGCCACTCCCGGCCGCGGGGCCCGCGCCCCGACAGCAGCACGGCGGGGGAAGAGCAGGGGTGGAGGGAGGGAGCCGGAGCCCAAGTAGGGGTCGGCCGGGCCGCTTACCTGTATCTCCGCGGGGAGCCGGGAGGGGTGGGTGGCCCGGGGAGGGGGGAAAGGGTCGGGGGAGGGGGCGGGGAAAGGGGGAGCCCTTGTGCGGTGTCGCCTCGGAGCCGCTCGCGCCACCGCCACGGCCGCCGCCTCCTTTCCGATTCACTCAAACAAACAAGATGGCTGCCGTTACGGCGCGGCTCTTCCGGCCGCCCAAATCCTCGGTTCAAATCGGCAGGATGTTTACGGTCAAAAACGCCCTCGTGCGCCTGCGCGGCCCGCCGGCGCCGCAGACGGGGCGGCGCAGGCGCGCTGACCACTTCCTCGTCTCGGGACCACCCGCCTGCTGGCCGCGGAGCGGGCGCAAAGGTTCCTACCGGAGCTGCGCCGGGCGGCCGAGTCCGCACACAGCGCATGCGCCGTGCTGGCCAGTGCCGTAGCTGGGTTTAGTTTTTAACTTGAGTTGTGAATTAAGGCATGTCGTTGCAGTTGGCCGTTTGTCTGTGGACCCGGCAAAATAAGTAATGACGTTTGTAGCGACGAAGGAAACAACAACAAAAAGCTAGTTACCAGAAAAGTAAAGACTAATTGGTTCAGTCAATCTCTGTTTAGATTTGCGACAAAGCGTGCTAGCAAGGCTCTGGGAGAATTTTTATTTATTTGTGTATGTATTTATTTGTTTGTTTCTGTATTTAGGTTTTTCGAGATAGGCTTTCTCTGTGTAGCCCTAGCTGTCGCTCTCCTGGAACTCGCTCTGTAGATCAGACTGGGCTGGAACTCACAGAGATCCTCCTGCCTCTGCTTCTCAGGTGCCAGGATTAAAGTCATGAGCCACAATGCCTGGATTCTGGGAGAAACTTTTGATAGTATTTTACAAGACTCCTTTTGCAATCACATTTCAACCTAACCCTGGTTTTACTCTTCATGGATTCTCAGATATGTTGAACTTCCTGAGTCTCTTCAACAGCTGCTTCTGGCCCTTGTTGTCTTATCAGTTCATTGTACTCTAATGCAAATTTCTCACTGCAGGAGTTAGCTGCTGGTAGAACCACTTCTCTTCGGAAACACAACCGATTTGTTAACTTTAGGAAATTTGTTTAACAAACCATTGTCAAGACAGATTTAACTGACAAATTTCACCTTTCATTTGAAAACAATCTCTTTCATTTCTGACTACTTAGTAATGACTTGCATGATTAGATACAATAACTTTGAGAAACTGGAAGCTGCTGCTGTCTTAAGCCTTTTTATAAAGCAGTTGTGTTCTTCCTGCCCTTTTCACACTGACACCCAGCAGATTTGTGAGAGGAAAAACGTTAGGAGGATGATAAAACATACAGTAGCAGATTTTGATTTAGAATTGCACATGATTTTGCAGAGCTGTTCCTCTGAATTGATGCACTTTTGAAACAGGATTCTATGTGTCAAAATTAGTTAGACGAAAAGGATTATATAATTTAATGCCATTGTACTATGCTTACAAAGTTTTGTTAGTTTTTTGAGACAGGATTTCTCTGTGTAGCTTTGGAGCCTGTAGACCAGACTGGCCTTGAACTAACAGAGATCCACCAGCCTCTGCCTCCTGAGTGCAGGACTTAAAGGCATGCACCACCACCACCCGACTTACTTACTAAATTTTGTTAACAGTCACAATTGTCTAGTTTCAGATTAATTTCATTATCTCCCAAGGGAACTCTGTGCCCTTAGCAAATTTATGCTCATACCCCCTTTGTGTAACCTCTAGAATAGAAATTAATTAGCCGGGGATTTGCCGCTTTTGTGTATTTCAGATGGTGTTATTTGTATTAATTTTTTTTTATTAATGATCTTTGCACTGTGGTATCAAAAACACATGACAGAAAGAGAGAAAGACCTGAGAGAAAAAGACTTCTTTTCCTTCTTATTTTCGGAGATTTCAGCTGACAGCTGCTTGGCCCCAGGCTCTTGGGCCAGACATTGGTGAGGGAGCGAGTGTCTGACCTGGAGCAGCTGTTTATATCCAGAGAGAAAAGCAGCAGAGAATGCTGAGATAGCCAAAGGTCAGGTATTATTTTCAAAGCCCCTCCTCAGTGACACACTTGTATCAGCTAGACTCAGGCATATGAAGGTTTCAGGGGTTCTCAGCATGGTAGTGACCAGCTCCAGAGCAAGCATCTAAAACAGGAGCTTGAGGAATCATTCCAGACTCTGACGTCAACAGCGTCTCAACAGCCTGTGTGTTAAAGGTTGGTCCCCAGAACAGTGCTAGTCACCGAGGCCTTTGAAAGACGATTGGCTCGTGAGCGCTGACCTTCTTAATGAATAATACATTAATGTATTCATAACTAGGGAATGTATTCAAAGACTAGGGAAGAGGGCCATTGCTATAAAAGCAAGTTTCTCTCTTTCTCTCTCTCCATCCATTTCTTTTTCCCTCTCCCTCTTTCCTTCCTAGTCATTGTGAGGCAGCTTTCCTCATCTATATGCTCCTTCTATGATGCTATAGGCCTAGGACCAGCCAACCTAGGTGATCTTGGACTAAACTCTTTGAAAGAATGAGCACCCCCTGACTAAAATGTTGTTTCACTTCTATTTTACTTTTGTTTGTTTCTGTGGTACTAGGAACTGAATTTGGGTGAACACTATACCCTTGAGGGATAGCACCAACAACCTGTACAAACAAACGTAGTCCTGGCTGTGTTCCTTGAGATAACATTCAGAATCTTAGCATGAAATCATGATTACAGAACATTAATTGAATTGAAGAAGCTTAATATAATGGAAATCCAATATTATCAAGTCTTGTGATTCTTGGACTCTTCCAAAATAATATATTTGGGTTAAATTAAATACAGTAGTTACCAGGCTTAGCAGTTTGACCTTTTGTGTTTGACCTTACAGTTGATAGGCTAATTCATTTCAGAACTTACTCAGCTCCTGACATGTATACAAAATACAGGTACCAAAATTTCTGTGAACTACCTAGAGATGATGGGCTGCTCTGGGCGTAGTTAGGAGGCAGGGATCACCACTAATCAGAATGGACTATTGTTTGAGGCAGGGTCTTGCTGTGTAGCATGGCTAGGCCTCTGGAGTGCCAAGATTACAGGTACACTACCACATTGGCTTAAAGGAAAGCTCATCTGAGCTCAGGGAGACTGAAGCAGTAAGAGCAGGGCCTGCACAGGTCTGCAGAAGGGTCTTTGTGTTTATAGTATGTTCTCCAGTTTAGTGTTTTGAGAAGATTCCTAAGCGTGTGAACAACAGGGTCTTTGTTTCTTGTGCCGTCTCTGAGGCTCTTTTCCTTCTGTTGGTATACTTTAGTCTGACTTCAGTGTGATGGTTTTTGTTCTATCTTATTGTATTTGTTTGGTTATCTTTTAGAAGCCTGCTCCTTTCTAATGACAGAAAGGGTGTGCGTCAGGATGGGAGGGGAGGCAGGGAGGACCTGGGAGAAGTAGAGGGAGGAGAAATTGTAATCAGAATATATTGCATGAGAAAAGAATCTATTTTCAATGAAAGAGAATAAAAGAATTTCAATGAATGAATAATTAACTAAACAAAGATAACCGCTTATCTTTGGAGAAAGCTGACCTTGATATTCAGAACCCAGCAACAGGGAGGTTAGGGTTTCTATTGCTGCAAGAAAATGACCAAAAAGCTAGTTGGGAAGGAAAGGGTTCCTTTGGCTTACACTTCCACATTTCAGTGAAGGAAGTCAGGAAGGAACTCAAACTGAGCAGGAATTGGAGTCAAGAGCTGATGCAGTGGCCACAGAGGGGTGTTGCTTACTGGCTTGCTCACCATGACTTGCTCAGCCTGCTCCCTTACAGAAGCCAGGACCACTTGACCAGGGATGGCACCACCCACAATAGACTGGGACCTCCTTCATCAATCACCAATTAAGAAAATGTTCTACAGGCTGGCCCACAGCCCAATCTTCCAAAAGCTTTTTATCAACTGAGGTTCCCTCCTCTCAGATAACTATAGTCTCGCGACAAGATGACACAAATCTAGCCAGCACACTACTGAATAGTAAGTAATGATTTGATAATAAGAAGGGATTGCTTATTAAGTAAAGACAATGCCTCAGGGTAGAAGCATGGTAGATGTGGTGAACACCTATTTACAATAACTAAGCCTACTTAGCCATAGTAGAAGGAAAACTCAGGAGGAGGGTGCCTTTGAGGTCTGCTGCCCAGCAACAGTGTAGCATAGGGTTCATTTATTGTCAGAAAGGGGCTACAGATAAAAGACACGGGAGAGCGGTGCAAGGTGCCAGCCCCGAGACTAGTGCACTAGCTGGGAATCCCTGGGAGATGTGGGTAGAAATCACGGGAAGGTTGCCCTCTACGGGTGTCCAGGAGCCTGTGTAGCGAGGCAAGCAAAACTACCAAGCATGAGAACACCCCTGAAGGCTCTGCTGGCTGTTCGTCAAGAGTCACCTCAGAGAAACCATACAGAGAAGTCAATCTTCCTCTTCTTCTTTGCCACATCCATCCCTCTTCCATCCCACCCCCTGCCAAGAAAGAACATGTATTATTTCAGACTCCCATCTACAAACAATGTACAAACCTGGTGCTATACAGGCAAGTATGAGTTGGCACTCAGTATGCAAGATGAGTGTTCTATTAAGTCAAGAATTGCAGCTGTCAGCAAGCCAGGGTTCCCCCCCTCCCCCTGCTCTGGGGGTAATGTAGTGAAGAATTTTTGAAATCATGCTTGGCTATTTGGGAGGACCTTGAAAACTATAAACTCTAACAATTAGGTATCTATGAGTTAGGATTCTTTTTTTGGTTGCAAGGAATAAATGACACAAATAATTAGTTTCAGAAACAAGGAGCAAGATCTTTAATGATCTCATGCAACAAGCTATCTGGAGGAGGCTCATTAATAACTTCAAAGTCTCGCAGGCCCTCACGTCTTTTAGATCTGTCATCCTTATCCTTAGAGTTTTGGCTTTCTGCTTCATGGCTGGAAGAAAGAACTTAGTTCAGACAGCATTTTACTATTTAGACAGGAAAAAGAAAAAAATAACTACACTCTATTTCTGCATTCAATAGATATCAGGTGTCAAGCTATTTGACAAGTAGTTTTTGAACCATCATATTGTCTGGCTATAGAATTTAATGATTAGTCTAAAAACATATAGTCCAAACTCTTCTACAAGCCCTACAGATCCAAAAATAAGGCTCTTGAGACTTCATTTATACCTCATGTCTGCCCGACTCTGCACGTTACAGGCAAGGTCAGTCTCCAACCCCACATTCCTGTTCCCCAACCTTCTTGGTACTTTCTGGGGATTATCCTATTTATTTATACTTACTATCTGAAGTATTTGTGGGTAACATTTGATGCAGCAGTGTTTCAAGATGTAAACATTTTTTTAAAAAAATACAATTTCTATTACTATTAGTGAAGATTTTATCTTTCTGTTTCAACTTGTTCCCTCAGTCCAAAAAACCTTCAAATAGTGGAAAGCTACCTTTCAAAGGGGCATCCTCTGTGTTGTTGGTCCAATTTCTGTTTGAGCAGAGAGCAATTTAATGTTGATTGAGTGCCAAGAAAGACACTCTTTGTAATGATTAGATAATTTCACATCATCCAATTTATAACTTTACTGGGGCTGCTCATGCCTTCTGTGCTGTTTTGGATCAATTTTTGAGAATGGAAAAATTCTTTAGACTGAAAACTTCAATGTGATAAAAATGAAATTGAACCAGTGTTATTTGATAATTTTGTATCGCCAACTTGATAGTACTACTAGAAAATATAATTATTCTTCTAACTCCTTAGATATTTTTTAGGTTTATAAATTAGATTTTTTTTACTTTCTTCAGAGAAGCAAATTGCCTTTGAGTTCTCTTTCTCTCTCTCTCTCTCTCCATACATACATACATATATATGTATATATGTATTTAAATAATGGATATTTTTTGCCCATGATGTTTTTCTGAGATGGTGCTGTCTCAAAAAATATTTAAATATAAAAAGTTGAAAACAAATCCACAAACCCCCACTAAACATGGAAGGACTTTAGCTGCTTTAACAGACTGTGCAAAAGGGTGAGGCGAACAACTGGATTCACAGCCTCTGATTATCCCAGATCACACAGGCCATCAAGTGAGTACTCTAGAAAGGAAAACAGACTTTTTTCAGCGAAAAGAGATGAGCACAGTGCATATCACAAACCCATAGTAGGTGTTCTAGAACCAAGCATTCTAGTTTTCATGACTTAATTTGCATTTCTCAATGCGACATTTCTCAAAAATTCCTTAAGCAGCATATATGATCTAGTATGTAGACTACTTGGCAGTTGGGAAACACTATTTTCCTTCCTTCTGGAAGGCACCTTCACAAGCCACAACCAGGTGCAAAGTATTCCAGAGAGAGGGCTTCCTGCAAAACACGTATTTACTCATCAGTTCCAAAGCTCCATGCTTCTGAGGGCTTAAGAAGAGGGGTTCCTAGGGCTGAGGAAACTGAAAACAAACGATGGTAGTAAGGTGGTGGAGGAGGATTTAGAAGCGTTCTGTGACACTGTGAAATCTAGACTTGAATTTTGTTCTTGTTTCCTGACACCTGGCTCCTAAAGCCTTTGACATCTTCAGAGTAGGAAGCATTTAGATGCACGTTAAAGAAATGACTTGTAATTGGAAGCCATGAGTTAGCTTTAGGATGAGGACTGGTTTCAAGAATTGAAACAATGACCATCGTTTTCAGTTCTGTCTCTTCACCCGTGGAAAGAAAAGAGAGACTGCAGGCTAAATTGAACACGAGGCCCGATAATAAGCCAACCTGCTTTTGCAATGAAGCCTCCATAAAAACTCAAAGTGTACAGGGATCAAAAGGACAGCTGACCATGTGAAGGATGGCAACCTGGAAACTCTGAGACGCCACCCACTTACCTGGCTTCTGTGCATCTTTTCCACGTGGGTTATTCACCCATCTCTTCTGAAATATTTTAGAACTTTTCTTTTGGGAATCAGAGAAAGCTGAGTTTGATATACCATTGTCATGGAACATTGCTGATGCTGAATTTTCTTGTGAGGAGAGCATACAGTGCTGCATTAGTCAAGGTCCAGTTGTAGAGACAACTGGAAGCTTTTGGATGCCCTAAGAAGACGACGGTCGTTCATGAGAAGAAATGGAACAGGTGGTGTCTTCTGGGTAAATTCTTAGTATATCAACTGAGAACCTATCCACAAAAGAAAGGGCTGGGCTCCCTCTGCAACCTTCAGAAAGCTGATGTCAGATCTGTGAAGAAAGGGGTACACTCATCCATTGCTGGTGGGAATGCAAACTTGTGCAACCACTCTGGAAAGCAGTATGGAGGTTTCTCAGGAAATTCGGGATCAACCTACCCATGGATCCAGCAATACCACTCTTGGGAATATACCCAAGAGAGGCCTTATCATACAACAAAAGTATATGCTCTACTATGTTCATAGCAGCATTGTTTGTAATAGCCAGAACCTGGAAACAACCTAGATGTCCTTTAAT